>NW_006799980.1:2830909-2848409 GCF_000485575.1 Poecilia formosa | reverse complement strand
TCACATTTTCTGTCAATTTAATGACAAAAAGAAATCAGGAAGCATAACGATAATGAAATAATTTATTGCGTAATATTTTGGACTTGTAAAAGCATGAAAATAAATTCCATTAATTTACAAACTTATAGAGAAGAAACAAAACGTTAACGTTGTACAGTTCTGTTTTGTTTGAATAATAATAAAAAAAAGACTGTAAATCATTTATCATTTCTCTTCCACACCACATTTATGGGTACATTTTGTTGGTTTATGACATAAAACGCCACGAAAACACATTGCAGTGACTGTGGAAGTGACAAAAGTGGAAAGATTTGTAGAACACTAATACTGTTGCAAGTATTAATACTTACAAAAGTATTAATCATGAATCCATGGTGATTCTGAAACAAACGATTCCAGGTTTTGGTTTTATCTTTTAAATTGTTTCTGCTCAATATTTCCAACGTTCTGACATTCCTGAGCAGAAATACTGTCTGTCTCCAAGAGATGGTTCTTTAAATACCTTTGGCCACATTGGCGCTGATTAATCCCAGGCAAACGGAAGTGCTGGACTCTGTGGACGAAGCGTTAGGTTTTTCTCCACACGGGGATCTCCGTCTGTCTGGGAGCGACGCCGCTGGAGCACGGCCCTGATATGTGGCTTGTTTTCGAACATTCAGCAAAAGTCTTCAGACACACAAAGCAGAACTTGACCTCGCATCGAGCGCAGTAGAGGTGTTTGCAGTGGTTTCGCTTGTGCTCCAGCAGTGAGCCGCAGGTGGGGCAGGCCCGGATGGAGGGACACCCGCTGATTCCCCACACTGTGTCGAAGACGATTTCTGGGCAGGTCCTCAGGGTTTGCAGCGCCGTGTTGCTGCAGCCGTCGTTCTCACAGCGGTCCGAACGCGGCTTCGGACCTTTCCACTTCCTCTGACACTGCCAGCAGAATTCATACGGGCGTCCTTTCTTCTCTGCGCAGGCTGTGCAGCTGACGCAAAGGTTAAGTTCATCTTGTTTAACAACAAAAGACTTGCATCCAGGACACTGGAGGAGGAAGATGGAGATGTAGAATAAATTGTCGACTAAAGTATTTTTAACAAATAAACCTCAATGTAAGGGAGAGAAGACATACTTTTCTGCTAACAGCGGAATTGATCTTCATCATTTTCTCAAAGTTCTTCTTTTCTTCAGGGGTCAGGAGAGCCATCTTGCAGACCTCCTCAAAAGGCCACGCAGCTTTACAGGAACCACACGAAAACTTGCTTTTTCCCTTTAAAACAATGAGAAAAGATTCATCAGTCAGCAGACTAAAGGCCGGCCTGAGATACAAGCAAACTATGAAGGTACTTATGTCCCCCGACAGGCCTGGGCGTCCACATAAAATTTTCAAAGGACATGTTGACATCAATATCATATCAAATCAATATCAAAATAAATGTGTGCAGAAAGCCATGGAGGAAGGGATGGCAGCAAAATCAACATACTGACATCAGTGAGTTTCAAAAATGGATCTTAAATTGACAACACACTTTCACAAATACATATGCTGGGAGAAAGTAAATATTTTTGAAGTTTAACATCTTTTTAATGGGTATTAAAAACTGTAGGGAACCAAGGCACAATACTGCCTCTGATTATATGAATTAATTAAAACAAAGAATGTTTTCAATCATTTATTGTCCTTATTCTAACTTTTACAACTATGACGCACATCTAATTAAAATCCGGGATTCAGTTTAGGCAATAGGAATTGTATAGAAGAGAAACAATAAAAAAATTAAATAAGAAAAGCTGTGCTTACACCTGTTGCTTTTGCACTTTTATCTAACAGTTTTCCTCCCACTCAATTTTCTACAACTGTGCTTGGATATAACACTGTTTGAACATAGTGTTTCATACTAACTGCAAGAATCTCCTTAAAAAAGAGAAAAGAATATACTAGTTGTTAAAAAAATGGGGGCGGGGGAATTAATTAACTTGGACAATTTAATGGGTGGTGGGTAGCAAAGTGTTGACTGTATGTTGTTTTGTAAATGCCCTCCAGGTTTTGTTTATGCCCCTACAGGCTGTGACTGTTACATAAAACTGAATACAAATTCCCTATTATTTGTGGTTTTGTTTTTGTTTTTCTTTTTTTACCTCTTCCAGCTGCTGCAGACACCATTTAGTGAGAGACATCGGGGTCACCGTGTGGCCGCAGGACATCTGCGCTCTTCGCGATTTAAAGCCTTCGCACAAAACTATAGACAATCAAACAAAGTCACTCAGTAGAGGCATTTTAGAGTGGATTTCCAGCATTAATCCACAGATTAGCTAAAACAAGTGAAGAGCAGCAGCAGCAGCCTACTTACAGTCCATATCATCATCTCCATCAACAAATTTCAGCGTCGAGTCTTTGGGATCGTAGCACTTCTCCTTCGATGCAGATGAGCCCATTTTCTTTCGCAGCAAAGACCTGAAGCGAAATCATACAAATGAAGTAAAAACTTTCGCTTTCCTTCTCCGGAGCACAGACTGCTTGGTATCCCGCTTTTTCATATGCAATTAGCCCTCAATAAAAACGGAGGAAAAAAAGTTAAACTGTGTCTTTACGTAGCAGTTTGAACGCACCAGCCTTGACTTGAGCACATTCAGCATAAAAAAACGCCCCCTACAAATTAAAATACACCTCGGGGTTTCTGTGACTGAATGAAAACGCGGTTTACCTGTCCAACGCTGTATATGGAGACGGATCGATGGACATCTTTCCTTTCTGGACGCGACACGTTCACAACCCAAACAGAGACGCACTTTGACTCAGACGTCAGCTCCGACTACAGGTCATGATCTGAGTTTGCGCCAACGACTCTCTATCTTTAACTTTTTTTATGTTTTGTTTTGGGTTTATATATATATATATATTCAAAGTCGGAAGAAAAAAGTGCAAAATGTTACATGCAGTCAGAAAAACAATACCGCCTCTTAACAGACATTTTATTACGTCAATCACAGAAATTAAATAGTTCAGGACAGATTTGAATGTTTGACATCAAGCATTGTACATTGCTGCTCTGTGCTTCAATTCAACATCTTTTCTCTGTGTCTTATTAGTTCAAATAAATAGCTTCTAACCGAAAATGAAAGTTAAAGTATGCAAAGCGGGGATTTCCCACAGTCAAAAGTGCCCCTAAAACACCAGATTTGCTGGAGAGGTGATCTGAACACCAAAGGGAGAGGCAGGAGGAGTTATCTCTTTCAGAAGAAAAAGGTGTGGATTCCCCTAAGCCAGTTACCAAAGTCTCATTAAGTCACAAGATTAATTTACTATTTCTAAAAAGAAAACGAATAGAAAACATATAGGAAATGCAAGCACGTTTATTTGAATGAGCTATTTACCAGCCAGCATGCCTAGGTGGGCCCCATGTGGGGGAAAGGAGGGCTGATATATGGGTCCCATATGGGTTTGTCCGCGGGTTCCAAAATGGCCCCACATGGGTTTGCCCATGTGGGGCCATCGTGGAACCAGCGGACAAACCCATATGGGACCCATATGGCATGCCCTCCTTTTCCCTACATGGGGCCCACCTAGGCATGCTGGTGGGCCCCAGCATGCCTAGGTGCCCCAGCGGCATTTACCTTATTCACTGACCAACTGCATGCAAATTCAGTCCATAATCAACCCAGCAGGTGAGTTATTGCATAGTCACGCAAACAAAGAACAACAACAACAAACCCTGTTGACGTCATATCAATTTTGAAGTGAAAGTAAATTTGGAGCTACGCATATAACAACCACCAGCAAGTTAAAGGAACGGTTAAAATGTACTTTTAATTTAAAACATTTATTTGTTGATTTGGTACGTCAGCATAATGATTTTCAGAGATGTAGTTATTAATAATAAAAATAAATAAATTACAAATTTGGAGCGGAACTTTGGCCCAGATATTGTGTCCCAGTATGGCTCAATGTGTAACAACGCGACTAGACATTTATTATGTTTATGATAAATGAGGTTTCTAAAAAGTACGAATGTAGTCAAAATGTGTCACTGTAATAATTAAAACGTTGCACTTCTTACGCATAGAAAAACACGTTCGCGGTTTGGCAGGTTGTCCCTTCCCACGTTCCGTAGCAGTATCTCCTCCCTCCCAACATGGCTGCCCTCAGGAGCGGGGTGACTCCGAGCTGCTTAGCAAGATGTTTCCTGAGGCAGACCGGGAAACCGAGCCGGGGCAGTCCCGTTCTTCCAAGCATTCAGAACCAAGTATGTTCAGTTCACAGTTCTGCTGGAGAAGTTCTGTTCCTGCTTCTAAAACAGAGGCAGAACCAACAGCTTTCAGCGGCTAGCTTGCTAGCCGGTTAGCCTCCTCACTGCGTTATGAGTGTGACTTTGACAGAGTCTGCAGAGACGTCAATAAAAGTCGATTAAATGCTGCAAATAATGGATTTTCAATTTCGTTGTAGTTTAGTCGGTTGTTCCAAACTTCGTTGTTGAAAGGTTTATAAACCTTATTTAAATGATTTTATCGCACTTTCAGGGTAGCTTCAGACATTATCCGTAGATTTTCAGTGTCAGAATTGCTTTGTTGACCAAAATAGTGCACACAAACCAGGAATTTTACTTCGTTTTAGCGTACAGACATAAAGTATAAATGGATTTACGTAACTTATTTTTAACTTTTAAAAAAAGCTGTTTAACTTCTAGCAGAATTGGATGAAAACCTTCCTTCCATTTTGTGCTGAATCTCTTGTTTCTGTCCGTACAGCTGTTTCTCCAGAGCTCCAGCCTCCACACACTGTTCGGCTGCAGCAGTCCTTTCAGCAGGACTCGGATCAGCCGCAGGCACCGTGGAAAGTTCGTCTGGGTCAGCGCTGTGGCAGTCAGACAGAACAGCTCACAGGTCAGTTAACACGTGTTAGTAAATATTTAAAAACATATTGTAGCCAGTTAAAGTGGCATTGATTACCTTCATGTTTAATAAAACTGTTGTTGTAACTGGCTTCAATAGTTAGAAAGTTTGGAACTGCAGCTAAGAGTGGCATCATGGAGTCTCCAGGTTTCCATAGCAACCACTTCTTTTAAGATTTTAAAAATGTTTGATAATAAAAATCTCACATTTCTATGTCGAACTCTCTCCTGCCACACAATTGTTAATTTTTTATTCATATTTTAGTCTTAAAATAAACTCTGTTCAGTCACAGATAAGTTACATTTCTGGTGGTTTCCTCCAGATCCAACCCGTTGATGTGTCGACATCAGCTGCTGTCCTGCAGTCCTCTGCACCCTCCCTCTCTGCTGACCCGGCCCCCGCCCTCACACAGACAGCCTCCCAGCAGGTCACTGAATAATAAAGCAGCTCTCTCTTATCTTTCATCTGGATTTCCATCCTAACTCTTCATAACTCCCACCTCCAGATCCCAGCTGAAGGTGTTTCTGCGGCCGCCTCTGTAGCGGACAGCTCTGCCTCCCTGCCCGCCGACGCCTTGCCTGTTCTGGCGCAGCAGGCGGCCGACGCCGCTCCGGTCGCAGCAGACGTCCTGCAGGCCGTGGCTGCAGAGCCCAGGCTGGCGGAGTTGGGCCTGGCCGCTCACACTCCGGTGGGTCTGATCCAGAGTCTGCTGGAGTTCATCCACATGGACCTGGGCCTGCCCTGGTGGGGCGCGATCGTCGTCGGTGAGCAAAAGAACCTTTCTGAATATTGAGTTCTGTTTTCAGAATATTTAAGTTATCTGTTCTGAAGTCCTCATCCGACAATGTGTGTTTTGCTGTTTATATGTTGTTCTGTTGTTGGTTCCAGGAACGGTTCTGGCCCGTGTGGCCGTGTTTCCCGTCATCGTGAAGGGTCAGAGAGAGGCGGCCAAACTGAACAACGTCCTGCCTGAGATGACCAAGCTAACCGACAAAATGAACGAGGCCAAGCAGAGCGGAAATAAATACGAATGTTCGTCTCCTCGCTCTCTGCTGTGTTCGCCGTCTTTCTGCTCTTCAGTCGTCTCTCTCTCTCTCTCATTCTGACCTGCCGATTGATTGTTTCGCAGTCGCCAAGGCGTACTCTGATCTGAACCTGTTCCAGAAGAAACATGACGTCAATCCTCTACGAGGCTTCCTGGTTCCTCTGGTCCAGGTCAGTTTATATTGTTTAGGTGCATCAGTGTTTATAATTTAATATTTATGTCAACATGAACCTTCCCTGGTGATCCTGATTATGTGTTGTTTAAGATTTCAGCCCCTTATGGGGCATAACATGACAGGCTGAGTTAAGGACTGACTCAAGTATCTTCCTGAAAGCTTAGAGTGTTAGTGTTGAGGTGTAAAACATAGCTTTTTTATACATTGAGATGCAGATATGGATAATTTAAAATAATCAAAACTCTATTATCTTATTGTTCATTTCTAATCTAATGTAAAAAAAATCAAGTTATGATTTAAATACCTCAAGATTTCCAACCCTACTAAGTATGACACACTGCAAAAACACAAAGTCTTAAGTATTTTCTAGTTTCTAGTGCAAATGCCTTAGTACACTTGAAATAAAACAAAACAAACTTACAAGTAGCTTTTCTGACAGATATAGCTGCTTGTTTTGAGTCAGTAATTCCTTATTATTGATAAATAAAGCTCTAGTTGTGTTGATCTCCGTCAGGCGCCGGTCTTCATCTCGTTCTTCATCGCTCTGAGGAAGATGGCGTATCTGCCGGTGCCCAGCTTACAGACGGGAGGCGTCCTCTGGTTCACTGACCTGAGTGCAGCTGATCCGTTTTACATCCTTCCTTTCGCTGTCACCGGGACCATGTTCTTCATCCTGGAGGTGAGATGAACTTTTACTGCTCCTCAGATTCAGTTTTTCTGTTCTATCAACAGAATCAGAGCAACGTTTTCCTAAATCTCTGATTTAAATGTTTCAGCTGGGAGCAGAGTCTGGTATCGACAACCCAAACCTGAGAACCATGAAGACCGTCTTCAGAATCATGCCTTTGATCATCCTGCCTCTCACCATCAACTTCCCCACGGTTGGTGTGGATTTACCCCAGAACTCATCCCTGATGCCCCAGGAAGCCATAAAGCTCTGCTGCTTACACTCTGTGTGTGTGTGTTAAATTATCTGTTCCCAGGCGGTGTTCACCTACTGGCTCACCTCCAACTGCTTCTCCCTGGGTCAAGTGGCTCTGCTCAGGCATCCTGCAGTCAGACGGAGGTTCAACATCCCGGAGAGGGTCAAACACCCGACCGCAGCGCTGCCTCAGAGCGACGGACTTATTGAGAGCATGAAGAAGGGTCAGTGCTGCAGAAATGAACCGGTTGAAGCTTAATTTGGGCAGCAGATTTACTAAAGCGTAGCTTGGTTTCGTCTGGCCTCCAGGATGGAAGAACGCTCAGCTGGCTCACCAGCTGGAGGAGAGAGAGAGAAGGATAAAGAATCATCTGGACATCGCAGCTAAAGGTCTGAGCCGCTACGCTTCCATACTTTCAAAACTAACTTTCTGAGAAGGATTAGATGAACAAAAGCGTTACAGGTGGATGAGAAAATTATGAAAGACACGCAAGGGCATGTTTCCTCTTATTTCTTAACAATATTTGATGAATTTGTACCCAAATATTGTTTAACTCAACAGAAAAGAAGAATTGGTAAAAGTATTTTTGCTTTAAAAATGTAAACTGCTCCTTTAAAGGTAAATTAATCAAATTAAATCAGAATTTTCATAAGTAAACGAGTCTTTAACATCCTGAAGTTAAAATATAATCTATATTATATTTAATGGGGCTGCAGGATTAAGCCACGCCTCCTGAATCAAAAGCAAAAGTGTAGCCTGTTCAGGATTGTGTGTGAAGATTACAGAACATTATAAAAATATATTTTTTTTTAAGTTGTCCGAACAGTGGAAACCACAGTCCTGATGTAAACTTTACAGGAAATGGCTCCCTCTTGTGGTTAGTTTGACATCCTGCAGACAAATAAAAGATGCAACATCTCCAGGCTCCTGCAGATCTTCTTTCTTTTATAGCTAATATTTTACATATAAAACTGTTGTTTTTTCCTTTTTGTGATACATGGTCAGTATAAAGTATCTTTTAAAAATTGTCCTGCTTTTAGTGGTCAGCACTGTATAAATGTAGTCAGTCCATAATTCTCGTATAATCCAAATAAATTAAACCAATAAGTTGAGTTTTAGCAAGAAACATTTCAGGTGCAACATTCGGAAATCACTTTAGAGCTGAAATAATTTTGGAACAAAGTTGTACATTTCAGCTCCTTGATGAACTGATTCCCTGTCATTCTGCTCATGACTATATGGACTTGAAAATGTTGAACGATTCGTTTGAAGATGTTGTATTAAGGAGATGCTTTACTTTGTGTTATTTTTTCTGATCTTTTATCATCTTTTCCGAGGGTTGCCTAACATGTCAACACCAGACCTAAGAGAAAGGAATTTTTCAAGCATAGATGTTTTTCTCCAAGTATTTCTAAACCTTTTTTTTTTTTTTTTTGGCCTTGCAGGTCCACTGAGGCAGACTTTTACCCACAATCCTCTGCAGCAGACACCTCAAGCCGCTAAGCAACAGGAAATCAAAGCAAAGCCGTGGAAGGACACGATCGGATGAATCCAGCCGGGTTTTTGCTCCTCTGTAGAGAATTATGTACATATTTATAGAGAGAAGAGAGGGATGAAATGTTGGGATGTGATTATGTGTTTTAAGCAAATATAAACTCTGCTTTAAAACTTCACAGTGTTTGATAATGTTTTATTGTGCTCACAAACAAATCTCTGCTTATTACGTACAAACCTGAGTCGTTTAAAGTTTTAAAGTCATTTTTATTATAAATAGACTTTTGCAGCTGAACATGATCAAACTCTACAGTTTTTATGTAAAAATAGCCCTTGGCAGACCTCCCAGCTGACAATATAAAACATTTTCACAAACATAAAGTCGCACACTTTATTTAATTTCTCTTCCTTCTGTGTGCAAATAACATTGAGGCTGTTTGTACGGTCAGCAGTGCTTTCAGTTTCAAAAATCCTAACTATAAAACAAATTCGTCAATAATTTGTAGCCTTTTAAGTAAAAGGAAAAAACATTTCCATGATTTCACACAAAATACTTGGTTCAGTTAAATGTTTCTTCACCGAGATGCTCAGGCGCATGCGGACTTGGTTCACGTCAGTGTTCTTCCTGAAGTTGCTCCGGCCACCGTGAGAAACGAATAACGTGGAGATGACTGACGAGGCAGAGCGCTGCGTCCAGCTCAGGCCCAGATGTTTGTCCTGCGGGGCCTTTCAGCAGCAGCAGAGTTCAGAGGTCAGACTCCGTCTTCAGTCTGTCAGGGTGTGGAAAGCAAACGTCTCTACTCTGATTTGTCGTCCATCTCGGTCAAAACCGAGTAGCACACTTTCTGAATCAGGATGCCACACTTAGCTGAAAGAAACACACGAGAGGAAGATTTAAGATTTAACATCCAATTGGGAAGGTTTTGTCAGTATGAACTACAAATATGGCTGACAAGAAAATGATCCATTCAGATAGTTTTACCAAACTATTAAGTGGAGAACTACTGGGTATAAATTTGATAAACGTGGCACATTAAATACGGGAAGTTGGGAAAACCAACACCACACATCAACCTGAACACACCATCCTCACAATTCATGACAAAAACTTCCTGCAATCCTTCGATTTATGATTGAATTGTTCTTAATTCAATCTGGGTTTGCCTTACCGATGAAGCTGCGCAGCCACAGCGGCCTCTTAGTGGCCGGAGTGTAGCAGCAGAGGAAGTAGACAGGAACTCCTGAGAGGGCGATGCCGATGCCGATCAGAGAGTTGATGGTGTCGCTGTAGAGGGGCACCACCACCAGGAAGATGGTGAGGAAGCAGAAAATGATGGGGTAGATCAGGCTGAGCTGTGAGAGGGAAAGACGAGAGATGAAGGCTCGAGTCTGGAAACCGAAACTACGTCTGGACTGGGGCTGATCTACCTTTAGCGGCCTCTCTCTGTCGGGCTGCTTCCAGCGAAGGTAGAGCTGCCCTAAGATGGACAAGCCAACGAAGAACCAGTAGCTGAAGCTGTAGTAGTTGATCAGCCTGAAGACGTCTTCCACGCACAGATAGATGAGAGCCATAAAGCCCTGGAGGAGGGAGAAATGAAACCTGGTTAGATCAGGAAGCCTGGTGATAAACAGATATTAACATAGGTATCTGTCCTGATATTGAAAAAAATTCTAGGTGACAAGCCTGATCCATGAAGACAGATCTATTCAATCTAATTCTATGGTTTGTGCTCTGAGCGACGTCATGCTTTATTATATTTATAATGCCTAATTGCACTTTCTGAACCATTTGAAAGAAAGTTTGTTGCATTTTTTTTATACAAGTTTGACCAAAGTAGTCAACCTGTTGTTTTAGCCAGTTTCGGTTTCTTTATTATTTATTTCACATCAGGTGTTATACTCCTAAGTTGTGCTGTTTTTATATATTTGACTAAACTTGTGAAGCTATTGGTGTATTTAAATGTACTGTTCTGGTACAGAGTTATCAGATAAATTTATAATTCAGTTCAGTTCATGTATGTGTTTCAAAAAACCAAAGTTTTAAATCAATTCAATACTGTTTTTCTGTATTGGACTGGTCAAATCTCAGATATCAGATATTGGTATCCGAAGTGATTAAAGTGGATCGGTGCATCCCTAGTGGTAAATTTAAAATTAGGTGAAAAGATCTTGTAGATGACTGACGTTGAAGAGGAGGGCAGGAATGGGTGTGTAGCGATGGACGTGGATCATGCACAGGAAGTCAGGCAGGTGT
Organism: Poecilia formosa; assembly: GCF_000485575.1. Lineage (NCBI taxonomy): Eukaryota > Metazoa > Chordata > Actinopteri > Cyprinodontiformes > Poeciliidae > Poecilia > Poecilia formosa. The sequence continues at coordinate 2,837,649 of NW_006799980.1, read as the reverse complement.
CCCTCTCTGGAGCCCACGAAGAACAACCTGTTCATGAAAGGACACAGAAAGTGGGTTAGTATGAGTTTGCTTCATGACTCCTACTGAGGTCCTGTTGTTCTGAACGCCTCACCTGGACGCCGCCACGATGGAGGCGTTCAGCCCGCCGAAGCAGGAGAGAGCCACCGCTAGGGGAATGGTCCAGTTCATCACGCCAAACACCTGATCTGCGAAGGTCTGCAGCGAAACAACAGCAGGTTTTAAACCACAGTCCCTCCGTCACAAAGGTCAAGACTTACCGAAAACATCCAGGAACTCACCACGGCGACGGCATCGCTGTCTAAGATGGCGTTGATGGGGAGGACGGTGTAGTAAGCCACGTTGGTCAGGATGTAGATCACCGTGACGATGGGCATGGAGATGGCGATGGCCAGGGGAAGATTTCTGCAGTTCACAGAGACGACCAGCAGGGGGAAGCAAAGCAGAAGAGATGCACATCAAGTTCAGCTCAGAGAGAGAGAGATAGAGAAAGAGAGAGAGAAGAGCTGAGATGAGGATGTTTGACACCTAATCTGCCTGGGAGAGTCTGGAGATCCAGACGTAATCAGGCTGGCCTTTGTCCGAATTAAAGCAACGACTCTCTTGTGACAGGTTTCTTTGAATTTGATTTAAAAGCCTGGCTCTTCTTCACAAATGTTAAACAAAACAGAGGAAAAGATTTAGATTAAAAGCATCAGTGCAGAACAAAGTACTATTAATGGGGCACTAAATCAATGCATTTAGGACCTTATGAGAGAAACAAAGGTAAAAATGACACGTTGAAGGATTTAGTATCAGCAGGTATTGATTTGAATGTTTAAATTAGATTTACTGACTGTATGTGACTTTCTTTATTCAGTCAATAATTTAACAATGTACTGATTTAGACTAAGAAGTTAACTCTTCCTGAGTTCATGCAGCCTTACTCCATGTCAAATCCGCCACCAAGACGACTTCCAGCACAACGACAAAAGGCAAAACCTGAAAACCCCATTTCGCTCCACAGCTCAAAGCTTTTTTGATGCTATTAAGAAACTCAATTAATCTGACTGAGAACAGTTTGAAAATGATCAGTTTACTAGTTTGCTAATCAGGAAAGTTAATTGAAATATCATCAAAACTGGAATTGACATTGATAAGGTCCTGACCTAAACCTGATTGAATCATGTATGTTTATTAGGGTGAGTCTAATCTTATCTAAACTGGCTCTTGTAGTTCGGTCAGGAGGAGGGCTCAACACTTCCGTAAAAGCTGCTTGTTACATGTGCATAATAAACCATTTGGGGTGGTACAGAGGGGGGTTTTTTCTGGCCTGCCCACCTCTCTGGGTTTTTGATCTCCTCTGTGACGAAGTTGAGCGTGTCCCATCCGGAGTAGGAGAACAGAGCGGAGTACAGAGCCAGAGCGATGTGTCCTGGGTCCTGAGAGGAGCCGTCAAACATGCCATCAAAGTTCTGGGTGTAACCTGGAAGATGAAAATATATTTAAAAAAAAACACTTTCAGTAATCATTAAGCTGTTTTTAATGAGAAAACAGCAGAGTATCCTGCCAATCATCTAATCATTGACGTTTAGTGTCGGCTCGGCGACTCGGTGAGCTGACCTTGTCCAATCTTCACCAGGCCGGTGATGATGACAGCGATGAGGGCGATGACCTTGGCGTAGGTGAAGAAGTCCTGCACCCTGGTGCCCCACTTCACGTAGGCGCAGTTCACAAAGGTCAGCAGACCTGTGAGGGGAGCCGCCAGACAGACAGACAGACAGTCAGAGAGAGCAGAGGAGTCCGTGGAGACGTGTGGTCTGCAAACTCCAGCGTGCGCCAGCATGTTTCCGTGTGGCTGATCTAAGGAAACGCTGCTGCTGACTCAAGCGGAGCGGCCTGTTGTTTGTCAGGCGAGGAAACAGCTGAGAGCAGCACATACAGGCGGACGCTCACACACTGAGACACACACACAGAGAGACACACACACGCAGGTACAGCGCCTTGCCTGTGGATTCAGGACCTTAAACCTTCTCGCGTTCTGTCACACTGCCACTACAAACTTCAGTGGATTTAGTTTGGATTTTAAGTGTAGAACTGATGCAGGGTTTCACATTTTGTATGAGACACATCTGAAAAGTGCGGCTCGAATTTGAATTTACAATACGACTTAAGCTGAGTCAGCTTGAATTGAAAGCATCTGTGAACCTCAAGATTAATATTTTTTACATATTGTAAACTGGATGTATAAATCTGGACTTTGACTGGACCACTAATGAATGTACATACTTTGATCTAAACAAATCTTCTGGAGCTCTCGCTCTATTTTCAGACTGTTTCTGACCAAGTCATAAGTCTTTTTGTAGCTTGCAGCAGTTAAATGTCTGGCATTATAAATATTCATGTTAACTGTCCCCAGTTTCCCTGTCACAGCTGGGGAAAAAAGCATTCCCATTGCATAATGCTGCCACCACCATGCATCTCCCTGGGAATTTTATGTTCAGAAGGACACGCATAATGAATGAGTCACAGACAGAACAGAAAGTTTCCTTTTTCTAACATCTGACCAGAGCATCTTTGCCACACTTTAGCCACTTCCCCAACATGGTTTGAGTCAAACAGAAAACTAAATTCTGCTTTCTTTGAACATCAGCTTTCTTCCATTAAAGCCAGATTTGTGGATGCCACAGCTATTTTATTTTATTTTTATTTTGATAAACATGTTTTGCTCGGACCTCAGCCGTGCCAAACACCTCAACTTTTTCACTTAATGAATTCAACATTTTCCTTTTTGTGAGATGTTGATGCCATTTCATTACTGTTCCCTAACAGACACCTGAGGGTTTCACAGAGCTACACTGAGATTAAACTAAACACAGTTCTGTTTGTAATTCACATTACAATGTGTTGAAAGTTGAATAACACGGCAAAATGTGACAAGATTCAACGGGATTGGACACTGTTGCGAAGGCGAGTTTCAAAAGGTCGAGAGGAAGATTTGTAATCCCAAACTGACCTCGTGAGTTTACACTTGAGCTCAGTATTTAAATTTGTAACTATTTACGCTCCTAACAAACCAGCGACAGAAGAAATTGATCTGAGCTGCTTTCCTTTGACATATTGTCCACCTTCACCTTGAGCAGCGTCACAGTGTTTATCTTCTTATCAGCAGCTAATCCATAAAGACAGAAACTTGAAGATCTCCACATAGTTGCACTTCTTGCAAATGTCCTTTTTTATCTGACTCCCTCCCCAGAGGGAGTATTAGTCGTTGTGCAAGTTTTATGAATGCTGATAGAATTAGTTGCCCTCCAAAGCAGCTGACATAGCAGGTTGAGTCTTAGCATTTTCACTTACCACGGTTCAACGATTGCGTAAAGTGTTTTAGGACGAGTCTGAGACATTGTTTAATTCTGGTTTAACAAACTTATTAGGAAAAATTTTGTTTTTTAAACACTTGGAGGATCACACCATGTCTGAGATCAACAGGAAGTCTATTCAAACACAATAAAAAAAAACAAGCATCACATATTTGTGAGTCAGGTTTAAGTGTATGCTTAAAAGTCAGGATCCTGAAAACATTGTAGGGTTCTGATATTTAGAAAAAATCTAAAACAATCAGATATAAACTACGTAAAATGAACACAAATAAGAATATTATTTGTTCAGTTTGATTAAAATGTATCAAAAGGTTTAGAAGAAATAAATATTTAACTTTCTAGACATGTGATGAAGGACTGCAACTAAAGATTACTTCAATAATCGAAAATGATGATTAATCGATTAATCTAAAAAAAATTCTGGCTTATTATACCGATTTTTCTTAAGCTTTTATTACACAATATTAGAAACATATTAATAAATGCAAATAAACAATTATTTTTTAAAAATACAACAGCATAGGATCCCTATAGTCTGGAGATTATTTTCTGGATCAACTAATTAATAAGCCTGGACAGCAAAAACTGCAAAATAGGAGGTTTTTTTTGTTACTGAATTTGATAACGGTGAAGCTAAAACAATTTGAGAAGTTCTGGATGGAGCATGTTTACAGACAAAGTTTTTATTTGATCTTAAATGTAAAATGTATATATTTTTGTACAGATGTAGCTTAATGTATGATCTGAGTGTGTTGATCTTTCACCAAATGGCCTTCTTTTGAGCCTGTGTACTCTAGTTAATTAAATCAATTGCTGACTTAATTATTTCAATAATCGATTCATCACGATTATTCGTTTCAGTCCTAATCTTATGCTAACTTTGCCTTTATCATTAAGAGACTCAAGCCACTGCCAGCTCTTGGTGCTGAAGGCCCCGACGTCGGCCCTCTGTCTGATATGAAAGACCTTCAGATTATTGGATTCAGGTGCTTCAGTTCACAGCAGGCAGAAGCCACAGGAAGGGATTCAAGGCCAAGTGAGGAGGAGTCGTATGGCGGTGGACGGAGGAGCTTCCCACAAGTATCCAAGGAGACGGGTGAAACTGAGATACGGACAGAAAGCAACTCTATAAAAGGCATCAACAGATTCTCCCTCTGCTCAGAGACTCTGCTCTCACTTTCTCATGTTTCTCTGTAACCCCTCCTTATATGTCAATCACTCATATTCACTCATATAAAAGCTTGGAGGACTAATGTTGCTCAGGAGTTTTTAGTTTTGCAAAACAGTTTTTGTTTGGGGAATTTTAATATAACATTTCGAGGCTGGGCTTCTCTTCTATTAGAGGATTTCCAGGATGTGAAGAAAGGATTTTTTTTTTAGGATGTACTTTTGGTTTGGAAATGAGAACCTGTAACTGCTTTTTGCTTGAATAAATCTTCTTTCATTTTTCTTTGTATTATCACAAATCCTTGCATCTGAGAGTTTTTGTTTGGGAAGTGTCCTGCAATTTATAAAGCAAGTTTCTGCTTCCTGAATGGGTAATTACTAAAGAGCACTTGCTGAGGTTTTACAGTGATTCAGTTTAACCCCGTTAAACTGGTGTGACTGCAGAGAGACAGTCAGGAAACTCCTAAATACTTAGATATAAAGGTCAATTTACTAGAGTTAAAATGAGCTCTTTTAAGGCCTCTTGTCATTTTAAATCCAAATGAGCTGCTGCTGGCCATGAACCTCCACTTCAATGTTTACACTGGCACGTAAAAATGCGCTATTTATAATTACTAGGTGACATCAATGAAAAGCAGAAGTGGAACCTCCTGCGGAACCAATAAGAATGCTAACTGGTTTCTGGATGGTAAGTCAACAACATCAAAAGCAAAACTTTCTTCTTCTTTTTTTTCCAGCAGTCATTGTACAGCATATCCCGCAGTAAAACCAGCTGACCAAACGTGCTGGAGCTCAGCTTGGGTTGCTAGGTGACAAGCTGGGCTTCGCTGGGGTTGCTAGGTAACAGCACAGTGCCCGTCGAATGTCCCTTCACAATAGGCTGGTTTTTGAAACGGCTCTTTTTCCAGACACCAAAAAACATTAACTTATTGGCTAGGTGGGTGTTTTTTAAGCACTTGGGATGTTTTTTTATAAACAGTTGAGACTCAGATGGTCAAGTCCCATTTAATGGCACTTGACCAAATTCCTCACACTTCACACACGTCAAACTTCTTAACCCAGTTTCAGTAGTTTCAGCAATCCCTTTAGATGTGTTTTTTTGCATGACTGCAGATCATCATCTTTTCCATGGTTATGGTATCTGCCTTCCAACATGACTGTTTAAGAAATGAGAAACAATTAACTGGATCAGTTAGGGTTAAATATAATTTGCTGCCAGCAGAAACAGTAATTATCCAATGGGAGGCCCTTATGTATTTGCTTAGTTAAATCCCGGTAAGGAACTTTCTAAACCCAGTGGCAAAATGAAAAGCAATATGTTTGAGGCTAACTGGAAAAGACTGGATAGATTTCAAGTATCTGATTTAAAAGAATCTGAGTTTTAGCAGGTTGAAAACATCAATTACTCACCATCAATAGAACCAGATTATATTGTTTGTAAAAAAAAAAAAATAGTGTGGAGTTAAATTAAAACTGAGAATCATCTGTTTCATAACAGACTAAGTTGATACAGCTGATCTACGCAACCCACAATCAGCTGCATAAGTCAAAATTATTTCCACTTTAAATGTGACATAAATCCTGAACTAGTCAACTGAAAAATAAACAAAAATATCTGCAACTTTAACCCAATCCTTCACTGAAGCAAACATGAATAAACATTTATGTAGCTGCATCTAAATACAGTTTTCAAATACTGGTTGGCTTCAGTATCATCCTGTCGTACAAGGACAGCTGAACATTTTTCATCTACCAGAGTTGCTACGTGTTGGAGGTTGTAGGCTGAAGAAGGCTGAATATTAAAATTAACCAATAAGTTTAATTTTAAAGAAAACACAAGCTTTACAACTGTTTTTTGTTTTTCCAGTTGAATTCTGCAATATATGTGTCACACTAAAGGTGTTTTTAAAAGGATTTTTTTTATTACAGGATGATCATAAAACCTGGCATTTAACCCGGGGTGTGAATACTTTGTGGATGCCCAGCGTTGATCATGGTGTTTTTGGCGGAACCAACAGGAAGTGGATTTTTATGGTTTGCTGTTGTGCTGAGCTGTCAGCTGCCTGTTAGCCTCTCAGGTCAGAGTCTCCCTGCAGCGAGGACTTTACCTCGCCGCTATCGGCTCCGCCTTTAAGTGCTGCTTATCGCTGTATGGACCATGTGTGTGTGTGTGTGTGTGTGTGTGTGTGTGTGTGT
>NW_006799980.1:2788540-2830880 GCF_000485575.1 Poecilia formosa | reverse complement strand
GTGTGTGTGTGTGTGTGTGTGTGTGTGCGTGTGTGTGCGTGTGTGTGTGTGTTTGTGCTCGTATTTAAAGTGTGCGTTTGTTAATGCATTCCTTCCAGGTAGGAAGGAGTAATTCTGACAGCTATCGAGCACAATGTGAACGCATTTTATCTTGAATCCAACGACTTATCTTTCAGGCAATGTTTTAATAAGCTCTGAGTCCAGTTCCCTCTCTACTAATCCTCCCAGGTGAGCAGTCTGATGAGTTATTGATCGTTTTATTAACTCTTTGGCTCTAGTTACCTGCTCTAGTTACCTGAACAAACATCTGTGAGGAACCTCGCAGTGTTTCCGACTTGGTAAAAAAGGTCCACCTGTGAACGCGGCTTCTAAGTTTCTTAAATTGAGTAAAATAACTTTTCCCCTGGCTGGTTACTCCTGACTGAGGTTTCAGGGCGGCTCAGTTCCCCTTTTCATCTAAACTCAGCGATTATTTCTGCTGGAGACTTGCTGACTGCAGCCGTGGTGTCACCATCTTTCACTTCTCCACTCCCTAAAGTTCACATGACTTCTCTCCGATGTGCAACCACAGTAATAAAATCAAAACTTTATACTCCTGCTTGAGTCTACTTACATATACAGGCGGCAGCCAGGAGCCTGTTGGCCACGTACGGCGCGATGCAGGTGGGGAAGATGGGCTGCACCATGTAGTTGGAGAATGTGATGGCGATCACGGCCTGGCTGGTCGGCTCGATGATCAGCAGGGACGTCCACAGCCGGATGAAGGCCAGGAACCCACCGAAGGCCTCCAGGATGTAGGCGTAGGAGGCCCCCGACTTGGTGATGGTGGTCCCCAGCTCGGCGTAGCACAGGGCCCCGAAGACGGAGAAGATCCCCCCAATGGTCCACACCACCAGGGAGAGGCCGTAGGAGGCGCTGTGGATGAGGACGCCCTTGGGCGAGACGAAGATCCCCGAGCCGATCATGTTCCCCACGATGAGGCAGACCCCGTTCAGGAGGGAGATCTCCTTCTTCAGCTTCATGGACTCCTCGGAGCTCTCAGATTTAGCAGACATTGGGCCGCCGTTGGTCCCTTCCTCCGTGGGAGATGGGGTGTAGGACGCCATTGTTCAAGTTCAAGCTAGCAGTTTTTTTTAGGTTGGTGTTGGAGTCCCAGAGGTAACGTTTTGTTGCCCAAAAATGGGGCTGAAGATGAAATTACTCCCCTCGGTTATCTTCGTTTATCTCCCGCCATCTGCGAAGGAAACACACAAGAAGGTATCAGTGAGGATGCAACCATGGAAACTGATTCCCGGCAACAAAAACACCCAACAAACTCTAAAACCTCACAAAGGCTCGTGAGGTAATAACATATTTCCCACACCCGGGGATGCCAAACAAAGAACAAATATACATGAAAACATATTACACCACCGCTGTGGACACTGCTGGATTGGAGAGCAGTTTTGTGGATTGGAGAGCCATTAGGGGCCCGCTGCAAATGGCCTTTTAAGGTTGAGTGTATTTACAGAGAGACGGGGAGGGGAAGCAAACACGCTCCTCGTTGGTAACCAAAAGCTGAGGAAGGAAAACTGACCGAGACGCACGTTTGAGCCTCAGAGCCGCCCACGCACTGAGAGTGTCGGCACAGGGGACACAGGTCACATGATTTCCAAAGTTCATCATCCTCAGCAGGCAAAGTCTGATGATGATAATGATGATGAGGCAGACGTCGCAAGAAGCAAATCCTTTCACGTTTCTGATTGGGTAATCAGATCTGACCTCCAACAAGTGATTAGCTTTATACGTTTGATTGATGAAAGAAGTGAAAGAAACAGGGTAAATACATTTGCATTCAGCCTCTTTTAAGCCAATACTCCTTAAAATAGTCCAGAGAGAACATCCTCCTTCCGATGTAGTCCATGTGTGTATTTTATCTCGGTATATATGCAGCTGCACTGTGAAGTCTCACCAATGTTAGAGGACATTGATGAGCAAAACAGCATCACAAAGACCAAATAACCCAGCAGACGGGACAGGGGAGAAAGTTGTGGAGAAGTTGGATTGTAAAACATTCACCTTCAGTTTGATCGTCTCACAGAGCTGCGTTCAATTCATAACCAGAAAATGTTAATACTACAGTCCAGACGTGTGACCAACCTTCAGACAATGGCTGGATGGACTGAAGGATTATGGGTACAACTGCAAACCTAGCCAAACATGGCCACCCAAACTGGGCAAGCGGAACATTAATCAGAGAAGCAGAAAAGAGGCCCTATGAAATTCTGGAGGAGCTGCAGATATCCACAGGTGGAAAAATTAATTAATTAAAGCTATTACTAGAGTACTTTTTAAATTTGTTCGTAATGGAACATTGGAAAGAAAATTCTTTTGAGTATGAAAGGGACACAGAATAAAAGTGCTCAGGTCAAAACTGAACTTTGTGGCATGGAAAACTAACACTTCACTGTACCCAGAAAAAAAACATCCCCACTATGAGACACGGTGGAGGCAGCATTATCCTGTGGTGATGCTTTTCTCCTGTGGGGACACAGAAGCTCTTCAAAGCTCCTTGGCAAATGGATGAAGATAAATATAGGGCCAGCGCTGAAAGACAATGTGTTAGAAGCTGCACAGGCTTGAGTCTGGAGCTTCCAGCAGGTCAGTGACCCCTAAGACACAACCAGAGCAACAAGGGAACAGCTTACATCAAAGCACATCCATGTGGTACAATGGTTCAGTCAGCTTACATCTAAATCCCACTGGGAATCTGTGGCAACACTTGAAAATAGTCATTTACAGATGCTCTTCATTCAGTCGTTAACTCAGCTTAAGATGTTTTGCAAAGAATAATAGGCAAAAATGTAGGTATCTAGATTTGCAGAGCTGGTAGAGACGTATAACGACATGCTGTGCCAGGTGGTTCCACAAAGTGTTGACACAGACTCAGACCAGGTTTTATTCTAAGTTTCGAAAACATCATTTTCCTTCCACTTCACAATCAAGTGCTTTTTGCTGGTCTACCTCACGAAATCCCATTAAAATACATTTAAGTTTGCAGTTACAAAGTGATCAAATTTGGAAACAGTCAACACTTTGGTAGGGCACTACATGTCTGGAATTTGATCACTTCTTATCCACATTTTAGCCTTTATTTCCTCTTGGTGAAAAGAATCAATAGAAAAGAGTTCCTCAAATGGACAGATTAAGGTTTAAAGATTCATTCAAATACAATAAATACAAAATAAGGAAATCATTTGACAAAACACTGAAGAGGGTAATCAGACCTGGTTTGAGATACCTCAGTAGATATACCTTAATCGACACCAGAAACTGAGAGTGAAAATGAAAAACAGCTGAAAGAGAATCTCAGTAGGAGACAGTAAAAGCCTTGGACGGCTCGGATACCTCGAGGGAGCAGCAGACCAGCAGCACGTGGCTTCGTGAAGGAGTCTCTGCGAAGAAGGACAGTGCAATGAGTGCCCGTTCATGTGCCAAAGACACAGAGAGGTGAGGCTCTCACAGAAACAGAGAGCAAGGTCCAAAAGCTGCTGATAAGTATGTGAAGGTTACATCCTGGATCCAGAATAATTCCTCTCCACTCAACCATTCACCAGCAAATCAAAAACAAACCGTAGATCGGTTGCACTGACATTATGTTATTATCATCCCTTTATTTCCTACATGGCAGCTCAGCTGTGACAGATGGACCTGAGGTAGCAACACACAACACCTGGTTGTCCGAATCCAACAAATCTGCACATCTCAAGTCGTTACACCTTAAAAACAACACAAATCCAAACACAATCCCTTTCATTCTTAGCAACACATGCAGAAAACAATCAAACATGTGTGCAATGAATGACACTACAAGTTAATAAATGATGGGCTAAATGGAGCCAGTGCTGTAATCTACTATCCTCTATCAGCTTCTCCTGTTTGAATCATTAGGAAAACGGTTCGATATGTCAGATTGCAGGCAGCTGTTAGAGGAGGACTCACCTTGTGCCTTTAGGACCAGTCCTGCTGATGTCCTGGAGGCTGTGGGGCAGCAGCGTGGCTACAAATGAGGTGAAGTCCTGCTTCTGTTCAGTAATGGGAGCCAGCTTGAGATATCATTGTTCCTCCCCGGTGTTACAGTCAATAATAAGCCCCCCTCCTGTGTGTTCCTCCTCTCTTCTGCCTTTGTGCTGCTGTTTCCTCTTGTTTTGACTCTGCTCAGAGCCGCTCCTCTGCCCAGCTGATGATGCACTTGTGGCTTTTTATTTGCGCTTCTGCTTTCTGACGCGTTAGCAGGAGGAAGACTGAGACACTGTGTCTTGTTTCAGTGAGTTTCGGTCGGATATTAAAAGACCTGCAATGAGATCATTATTATTTAATACAAGTGTTTTAATTAAAATCAGGGAGGAAACTTATCAACGAAAGCCAAGCAAGCAAGGTGCTACGTCAGGTGAACGGCTGGTACACCCCGGCGGGGTCCCTTTAATAATGACGACCTGAGATTTAAAACAAAGAAAAGGTTTAAGAAACTATTGGAGACGTTTTTAAAGAAGACATCTTATAAATTACTTTAGAAAGAGAAACCTACCATAGAAACTCTAAAATAGCCCTAATATTAACTAAAAGTATGCTAAATACTGGACAGTAGGCCTGTACGAAAATGACAAAAACCAGAATATAAGCCTCAAAATATGTGTTGTTTAATCTGGGTTCATAAAAATAACACAATTCAAAAGTTTTTACCCACTGACAGTAAATTTTATGACGTAACAAAAGTGGCGTCACGTTTTACTCAAACTTTTCCCTGTTATAGCAAAAGGACCAAAACAGTTGGTGTACTATGGCTCCCTCTTGTGGCTTTAAAGTGAAGCTGAATATCTTGACACTACGTCTAGTTCTTTTGGTATTTCCAAGTTCCACGACATAATATCTTGACACTACGTCTAGTTCTTTTGGTAATAGTGTAGATACAGAATATTTATTTTATTTTCTAACATAACATGGTGTTCAAGCTTTTACTGTACATTTATTCACGGGATAAATACCAAGATTTCCAAGTTCCATGACATAATATAAATCAGCAGAGTGAAGGGATTTGGACCTATTCCAGACTGACTAAGTCAAAGTAAATAAATAAACTAAATATTTGTCAAATAGCACTGCATGACTGGTCAAGGGATAATGTGTAACTATGTATCTTATAGGTATTGTAAAGATGGAATTTCTTGGTTTGAAATAGCAAAAATGACAAGAAGTCAGAAACTGAGATGCTGATTTGGAGAGGAGGATTTTCTCACTAACCCAGATGCCAGAATCCAAGATGGCAGCATTGCATCTTAAACCATGTCTTTTTACAGCCTGCTTTAGTTGCCACAGAGTTTGAAAGTAGCAGGGATGGAAATAAGTACATTGCCATTAGCTTGTATGGCCAATAAGAGTTAATTTTGTTGTTGGACGTATCAGTTAGTGGTTTTGAATTTAAACATGGAGAATGGTTATGCTGGGTTAGGTGTTATTCTCACATCACAAAACTTCAGAGGTAAATAGATAACAGGAAAAGTCTTCCTGGGGCATGACTTCAGTTAATGCTGGAAGTTTGTTAATATTTTTCAACTTCACTCTTGAGAACCTTTGAAGCAAAGATCAAGACTCAAATAGGTGAAAACATTAGCTGAAGTAGTTCCTCTTTGTCCATAATGCGTGATCCTTTTGTGGTTTACAATAGTATGCAGTAGCGCTAAGTGACAGAAATTTTGCTTCAACATCTGGAGCTCCATTTTTTTCTCAATAAATAGAGCACTCACCCTCTTCCTTATCTGCAACTGATCTGAGGGTGTGCTCAAGTCTTGCTTGAATGGCAGCTTTAATTACTGTAATCAAATGAATTAGAGGCCAATGAAGAGATAGCAGCCGCTTTGTCTTCTAAATTGGGGTTGATTCATCATTAATGGGCTCTACATGTGTCCTTAAAGACCTTTAATAAGTTATTACGGTGAATGGCTGATGGCCGATGGCCACAGGCCGGTGATTAATGTGTGCTGATGAGTAACGGCCAGGTCACATGTGATCAAAGCTGGGACACCAGAGGGCCTTCATGGTCACCTTCTCCGGGATTCTCAAAACCTCTGACTTTCTCACTCTTTGCCGTTTGATTGAGACACGTCTCTTGTCACTCATGAACGCATGTGGACAAACTTCTCACACATGGCTCCTTTCACAGCTTTTGTCCTTCTCTCTGCTCTTGGCCATTCTTTCCCCCTGGTTACCGGTCGTCATGGTTTCTGGATCCCCTACAGGATCAAAAAAAGAAGAAGGAAAAAAAAAAGCTATGGAGGGGGTTGGCGGATTAAAGGCAGCCATTTTGGGGACAGCTGGACCAGGTTGGTCCCTGTTGCCCCCTGTCCCGTTTCCAGTCACTTTTTTTTTTGATGGGGGAGAGGGGGAGGCATTGTGAGAGGATTAGAGCTTCCTGTGTGTCAGCTCATTACATGGGGTGGGAAGGAGGGGATGATGGGGTGAATGCAGAGAGCGATGGAGGGAAATGAAAGAGAAAATGAAAGAGACTGCGTATGAAAGAGAGAATGACACGGGGAGAGGGAGGGAGGTGGCTGCCTCTACAGCTGCACCCTCAATAACACTCATACAGGCTCTGATTATTCTTTTCACACACACGCACACACACACACGCACACACAGCGCTGGGGAACTGAAACATATTATAAGACATTGAGGGCTTAAAAGACAGAATTAGGAGACAGCCAGCCCAGCTCCTCAGACAAAGGAGACCCCCTCAACCAGCCTCCCTCCTCCAATCCAGACACACAGAGAACTGGAACAAACAAGAGAAAACTGACCAACAGAGTGCATACAGGCTCACAGAGAACAAGAGTCATGCAACCAGAATGCTTAAACAGATAAATGAATTCACAGAGACAGAGGCTTAAACACGAACATACAAAAACAAAAAAAAGCAACAAACCAGGCTCCACTTCACATTGCCATTGTTTTATTTACTTTTTTTTTTAACATCACATGGGAAGCGTGGGAACACATTCTGTCATTGCTACAAGAAAGAGAGAGAGGGTGGGGGTAGCAGGGAGAAGGCAACGCATACAAATACTAAACTGAGCAAAGCAGAGAATCCAGTGAGTGCGTACGATTTGCGAAGCAGTGAAGCACCCTCAAGTGCGCTGAGAGAGAGCAGCGGATCGAGTGGAGGGAGCAGTAAGAGGATGGGGCTCATCCTCGTTGGAGGTTTCAGAATTGCAGATAGCACCAGGGGAAAAAAAGTAAAGAAAAGAAAAGAAAAAAAACAGGGAAGACATTCACCATCATCACAAAAGGTTTTACTGTAACCACCCAGAGTTGATAATACAATCATCGTGGTTACAGCCATTGCAGGGGTGAGTTTGTTCAGCAGATGTTTCGGCAGCGTGGGACACAGTGCAACTCACAGTGCAACTCAGTACATCAGAAAACACTCATTAAGCAGCATTAAAACAAAGGAAAGGAAACAGTAGCAATAAAAAAAGGCAACCGCAGTTTTTATGTACAGTTCAGTGGCCATTATAAACATGGCCTGTTTTGGTATGAAACTTCTGGACACTTCTTTTCAAAACAAACAAACAAAAAATAATCAACGTATACTACTTGTAAGAAAGATATTATACAGTACATGCTGAAATGTGTCAGCAAAGTACAAGTGGACAATGCGTTGAAGGGCGTAGGATAAGGCCTCACTGTGGTCTTTGAAGTACAAAAATAGACAGCAGAAATACTACATTCAACATTTTTTTTTGTCATAGTACTAAAAATAAACTATACCTATTTTTCTTTTTCAAATACTAATTATGAGTTAGAATTACAGACTCTACAAAACAATTATTGTTCTATTAAAAATACATTCCCTTTGTCAGGATCTATTGAAACACATCCTATGTTGTAGTGTCCATGGTGTCAGTGGTCACAGCCGAGCCACCACTGGTTGGGAGCAGATCTGCGCTGTCACCTTTCTCAGGGGCCAGTCCCTGCTTTTCCTCCTGCTGTGCAGAGATTTTATTTGAAGTACCGCGGTCCTCTGTAGGGTCACTTTCATTGGTTTGAGCCTTGCTAGGGGTAGTCATCAACACTCCAGGGTGCATTTTCATGTGACCCTGTTGATGAGAAGAAACACAACAACTAGTTACCAATAGGCTTGAATGTATTACTTTAAAGGCATTTCAGCAAATGTTTATTTGTTTAACTATACCTTAAGTCCACTTCGGCTGGCATACGCCTTTCCACAGTGGGAGCAGCTGTAGGGCTTGTCGGGTCGAGCAGGTTGGGCGTGTGGTGTTGATGCCCCTGCAGGAGTCTCTGGGTTATCCGACAGCTTCTTCAGGACAGCTGAATCCTCCTTCACTGGTGCTTCCTTACCCAGTTCTGGCTCAGACATAGGAAGAGGCTCTCTGGATGTAGTAGCATCTCTTTTCCCTTTACTACTGGAAGTGTTTCTTCCTCGCAACTCCTGTTTAACACCACTACCAGTCTCCTCTGCCTCTAGGGTAGCTCCAGGGCTGGTGGGCGGTGAAAGTGAAGGTACAGGATCCACAGATGGGGGGTCTGCAGTGTGACTGGGACTTGGTGCGCGCTCATTTGGGGAACGTTGTACATCACTGTTGACTAGTCTGGGTGTAGTATTATCAACACCAGGCTTTGAAACACATAGGGAGAGAGGAGTATCATCAGAAACAGATTCTATCTTGTCTACAACTGAATGAGAGCTAGGTAAGGGTGCTTTGAAAGGACTGGCAGAGCCTAGGTCAGTCTGGGTTTTCTCCTCTGTGGGGCTTTCAGCTGAGGCAATTACTGCAAGCTGCAGAGTTTTATCAGCTCCTGCTGAGGGGGGATTACAGCTTAAAGGTGGACTAACACTTGGAGTTGAACGCTCCAATTCCTCATTCTTGACAGAATCTGAATCAGTAGCTTTGGACTGCTTAAAACTGGATCCTGAGCAGAGGGCATCCACTGGAGACTTGGACCCTGTTGTTAAGGCAAGTGGAAGGATTTGCACTTTTGATAGGGAGCTAATAGGCTCACCGTGACTGTCTTTAAAGGTAGCGCCTTCTGTTTCTGCTCCATCATCGGGAGGAATTTCCTCATCAGGTGGTATTTGCCCTCCAAGGTGCAAACGAATGTGGTGTTGTAGAACTAAGGCATTAGTGAACTTGCGAGGACAGAGTGGGCAAGAATTCAGGGCACGGGCATTCGGGGGCCTGGCACGATGAGTGGCCAGGTGTGCCCTGAGGCTGCCCTTTGTGGAGAAAGAACGGCCGCAAAGCTTACAAGGAAATGGGCGCTCTCCCAGATGTGTGGCCTGGTGCAACCGAAGAGCTCTGGGGCAGCTGAGAACACGCATGCACACTCCACACTGATTAGCAATGGGGGCTGTGGGCAGGGCTGAAGTGGTAGTTGTAGGACCTGAACCTGAGACTCCCTGACCAGTCACTGCAGCACTGACACTTGGGCTCAGTCCAAGAGCAGCCAACATCTCTCTGCGATAGGCACTTGAGGTGGTAGTCAGATCACGTACATTTGTATCACCATTAACATCGGCAGAGGTTTGTGAGGAGGTGGAAGGAGAGGAGGCAGAAGGGCAGGAGGAAGCAGTGCCTTGTGGCTGCTTTTCTAGCTTCTGCACCAGCCGCTGCAACTTGGAAGTGTCTGAGGTCTGGGTGGAGGTGGTGGGTGAGGAGGAGGAGGGGGAAGAGGTGGGCGGTTTTGGGAAAGGAGGGAATGGGAATGGTAGCTGATGAGATAAGGAGAGGTGGGAAGTGGATGGGTGACCTGGAGGCCTGAGAAGTGCAAGGTGGTGGGGGGATGCACCTCCCGGAAAAAGTATCTTGGGGAGGTGGGCAAGTTGGGAGTATGGGGAAGTTGTGTGGAGAGTAGAGTGAGGAGGAGTGTTTTCATCAAACCGCTGTTGTTTAGCTCCTTTATACTGACTAGAAGTAGAAGAGGAAGATGGAGATGATGAAGGCAGAGCAGTGCTAGATGTGCTAGAAACAGCTGCTGATGCTCTGTTTAACTGTAGCAGTGAATGGGCTGTGGACAGAAGAGCCATATCCACTGAGGGAGGCAGAGGTAGAGAGGAAGGCGAGGGCCTAGTCGAACCACCAGACAATAATCCTAAAGCCATGCTCTCTGTTATACTGGGAACACTTCCTTTCACTCCATTATATGCTTCGTCATCATCAGCCCGTCGTTTTCTTCTCCTTTGAACTGAACCTGGGGCCGATCCACTCTGTGTTTGCTCTGAAAGTGCAGGGGGTAGCAGAGAAAGGGACAGCTCTGGGTTCTGCTCTCTGTGTCTCAGGAAATGGGCTTTGAGGTTTCCTCTGGTTGTAAAACGGCTCAGGCACACCGGACACTGATAGGGCCTTTCACCTGTATGTGACCTCAGATGAATCTGGAGGGATGAATCACTGCTCAAGACTTTCCCACAGAACCTGCAGACATGTTGAGGGCGTCCTGACGGGGAGGCAGAGATAAGAGATGAGCTTGACTGAATATCTTGTGAGTGGCTGGTCGTGGGAAGGGAAGGAGTTTGGAAACTGATGCCATTGCTGTGACCAAACGAAGAGGTGTTGGATGATTTCTCGTGGAGGTAGCGTGGTGACAGGCCCAGGGACAAGGACAGAGGGTGCAGGGAGGCCACAGATGAATTGATGCTGGAAGAAATAGCTAAGGAGGAGGATGAAAATGAGCTAGAAGTTGAGGAGGATTGGGATCTATCTCCATTGATTAGTGAAGTACCTGATTTGGAGATGGCTGGCTGAGGAAAGAGGGAAGAAGGAAGTCCACTCAAAAGGGATGAAGCTGTGGTTACTGGAGTATTGGTTGAAGGATGTGTAGGTGATGAAGATGCTGTTCCAGTGGACTTCTGGTTGCAGTCTGCACCGCTAGCTTGTGCATTGTTATCTTGGCCAAAGACAGCTCCTCCAAGCCTGAGGACATGCCGACAGATCTCTTCTGTAATCTGCATCTGGTGGATTTGCCGCTGCTGCAGGACCCGCAGTTCTTCTAAAAGCACCGCCAGGGTCTGAGGCACCTGGATCTGCCCCTGCTCCCCTGATGAGGTGGAAGACTGCTGCTGACCAGGACTGGAGCTGTCTGGTTGAGGTTGCTGAGCGGAGGAGGAAGAAGAAGATGAGGAAGAGGTAGTAGTGGTGGCAGAGCTGCCCATTGGGGGAGAGGTCATGACGGAGAGAGTGTTAACTTGGTGGTTCAGGCTGTGGGCACCAGAGGATTGATCCAGGGGAGGAGGTGAGTGTGTCTGGGAAGACAATGATGGGTGAGGAAAGTCAGGGGAGAGGGAGGAGTGGGTGTTGGGGAGGGAGGTGGTAAAGGGAGCGATGTGACTGGGCCAGTGGGGAGGAGGTGAGCTCTCACTGGGCAAAGAAGGCGCGTGGAGCCCTCCAGGAGACGGGCGAGTGGCCAGGGGTGGCTGGCAGTCTTGTAGTGAGGTGGGGGATGAGGAGGAAGAACCTGATGAGGTTAGGTCTGATCCCAGAGATGTGGATGGTGACTTTAAGCTCAGGTGGTCATCTGAGGATCGGTTAGAAAGAAATAACACTTATTAAAAAAACAGAAAATGGGAATTTGTTCACAAGGAACAACTGTGTAAAACTCTGTTCCCAATATCAACCCACATATCCAGTTACGTTCCAAGACTGTTTATCTCAGTGACTTTAGTTATTGTTTACAAAATTTAGTTTGCAAACTTGTCTGCATACCACAAGATACAGTTACAGCTTCAAAAGAAAACGCTCGCCTGGAAATGACCTCCAACAAGCAAATAAACAAGTGGAAGAAACTCACAGTCCACCAGTCTTTGAAATGTCTTGTCTCAATCTGTGCTCCCTGGAGCAAAACTCTTCAAACATCTTGCGCACACAAAAAAGCTCACAGACCACCTTGTTGCTATAGCAGCACATTTTAAAGGACAATGGACATCACCTAGACAACCCATAACCCCTCTTAACCCAGCCCCCCTCCCTGCGGCAGTTACGTCTTTCATCTCCTCATTCACCCTCCCCCCTTACGTCACAGTGGAGGTCGAGGGTCAGGCCATGCTAAGGGTTCTGGGTACTGTCCACATGCTCTGATTGGTCAACTAATCTGACCTCTGCCGCCCAGGGGTCAAATTCTTTCAGAATCTTGAGCACAGAGTGAGAAAGAGTAAAAAAAAAAAAAGAAGGGGGAGGGTAACAACAAAGGAGAGACAAACTAACTACTCCCTCCTGGAGAGGTATAGTGATGGAATGAAAGACTGTACCTCGCAGAAATTCCCTCCTTGTTATTTAGAAACAAACCTGCACCTGCTGGAAACCTATCACAAACTATAAATCTAAACTTGCACTTCTGATTTCTAAAGTTTTACCTGAAAAGCATTGTGTGCGCGCGAGGTATAAATTAACTTGGCAATAATGCGTGAAACCTTTTCTTATCCATCTCAACCCCCCAGCTGTGCAGAAGTATACAGTCAATAGAGCTGGGAAAGAAAAGGGGACGGAGGAGGCATTGTGAGGGTTGAAAATGGGAAAAGAGGGGTGCATGAGGAAGAAAAGTATAGATGGACTGCAAAGAATGAAGACAATTCAGGAGTGGAAGATTAATCTTTACCTCAAAAAAAAAAAAAAAAAAAAAGCACTGCCTTCCCTTCCCCCTGACCACGCAGGTTATTGTGAGTGCTTCATGCTAATAAAAGAGCTCCAGCAGTCAGCCTTAAGTAGCCTGTTAGTTTCCTAAAGGATGGGCAGCTCGTGAAAATGACCACAGATGTACGTTGGCTAATCCTGCTCTATTCACTTCACAGAGAGGAAATTTGTAGGCATCCACCAAAGTGACTCTGGCTTCTTTTAGTGGGAGTTGGTGCACTAAATAATTAGACAGTCTGCCTAATTTAAACCTAAGACAAACATGTAAACTTTTCTTGGACCATCAACTCAGATGGATTGTTTGTAATATGATCACGCGAACATCGGTGCTCTTCAATTTTTTGTTGCCAACTCTAAAAGTGAATCGCTCACCTAGCTTCATTTTCTCTGAAATAAAACATTTAAACGACCAAAAGAAAGATAAAGGTAGTCTCTCACCTTGCAGCAACTTCGGGCCCCCCGGATCTGAATTGACGAGTTGCTGGGGTCTCTTCTGTTTCCGGCGTGACATGATTCACGGCGAGTCAGACAGAGAGGGGGGCATCAGTCGCTCGAATGGCACCAGACACGTTTCGTTGTTTTTTTTTTTTTCCTCTTTTTGCGCACTTGAACGAGCTCCTGCGCGCATTCAATCTCCCAAATGAGCACAGTTCTCACAAATTCTTAAGTCAAACCTCAAAGGAGGAAAAAGGAGAAATCTCTGCATAGAAGAAAGTTCAAGACAACAACAACAACAACAAAAAAGAGTTGCTGTATGGAAATCCGCCTGGCCGCACCGTGTCATATGGAGCTGCGGTGTGTGTGTGGCTGTTTTCTAAAGTCCCTTCTCTTCCCCCCCCCACCACCCCCCCCCAGCTTCAAAAAGAAAAAAAAAACTTGTCCAATTTGTGCCCCTCCTCTCCTACTGCTGCTCCGCTGCATGCATACATACACACACACACACACACACACACACTGAACCACTCCTTGTTCTATGATATTTGCATTTCAATAGCGTGTAACTCACAACCTCCCTGGGTTCTCTCTTCCCTTCCCTCTCAGCTTCATTTATTTATTTATTTATTTTTTGCCCTTTTTTTGCACTCACACCGAACCAATAAACTATAAATAAAAAGTGACCCCTGGACTACTGGACGCCGTAAAAAAATGAATAAATAAAATAAAAATAATTAAGAGGGCATAAGTGCTGACTTTTTAACTGGGGGGCAGGGGGGAGGGCGCTGTGATTATTCTATAATGGTAATTATCTAATATTTGATCAAACTACAATAAACAGTAAAACAAATCTAACAGGTGACTCCTGGCTTCCGCAGTTATTAAAGAAAGTGAGTCTCGTTATAAACAAGGCAGGTTGCCTGATAACCTGATCTCTATGAAATTCTGACTTTGTAGTGTTGTTATTGTGCCACGGTCAATATTTCTAACCTTTTGATTTCCATAGGGCCAATTATCAACAGCAGCGTTGTGCGCAAAGTGGGGCCATTCCACATCCACGTATGTAATTCGTGTGTTATCACCGAGTCCATAATACAACTACCCCACCCCCCTACCCCCTCCAACCACCACTACTACAAAAAAGCCCGCATCTTACACTGGAGCTCTATTTAAAAGGAAGAGAATAGACGGGGAATCATCGACAATGGCGAGCTGGACACAGTTGAGTGAGCATCTCCCCTCTCTCACTATGAACCCCCGGATCCACTGCTGCACAGCACAATGCCCCTCTTTCACCCCCTGCCTTTACTCCTGTACCACGTGGAGAGATGGATAAAAAAGCTACAGAGGGGGGAGAGAGAGGAGGAGGAGGAGGAGGTGGAGGCACCATGTTTTAAGTAACATTTAAAACACACAGAGCAATTATTACAGTGTAACCTGGCCTTTACTTCAAAACACAACTGCAGATTTAGTTATGTAATTCAGTTCCAAAAGGGAAATCCCTCTAAATTATCACCAGGTATTTACAGCATTTAAGAGAAACAACAGGTATTTCTCTCATTGACTATTAAACCAGACTAAACCTTTCATGTTTAGGTCTATTAGAATTGCCAGAATTATTTTTTTTCCCTGAATGCCATCAAAAGAGAGAGAAAGAGATTGTTATTACTCTTCAAAGTCAAGATTACAATACCCTGTACAATTTGGGAAACTGCAGACAATTATGCCAGCTTATCACAATTAGTTGAGTTAATTGGAGACAGGTCTGTGGATCTAACACATTAAAACAAGTTGCTTCCTAAACCACGTTGAAATCATGGAAAATCAAATTAAATCAGACAACTTATCAGGAAGGGGATTGTGAACCTCAATGAGTTTGTGACACCTTCTAGCATTTTGAACAATTATGTGAATAAACATCATGGGAATGTCGAGCCATTATACCGTTCATGAAGAAGATGGATTCTGTGCCCCAGACATGAACAGATTTTGGTGCAAAACTTGAAAATCAATCCCAGAACAAAAGCAAAAGACCTTGTGACGAATTTGGATGAAGCTGGTAATAAATTGTCATTATCCAGTCAGAGACGAAGAAGCCAAAGCAATATAGAAAAGTCCAACTAACTAACTAACTAACTTTCTTATATATTTATATTTTAAACGTCTTCACTGGGAGCAAAGTTGTAACAATTTGAAATGTCCTATTTGTGTACACAAACCTGTCGAATAAGGTTGATATATAGTCGTCAGAAGAATGTCATTTTCTTAGTCCACCAAGAATATTTACATAAATTCTGTACAGCTTAAAATGACCCTGCTGTAGGTCAGTAACTTATACAAAGGGCTCCCAAACGTTTCCATGCATGACCAAACAACAAACAGCATTAACTTCTGGGTGGAAACCCCCTACAGGCAAAATCACAGGCAATGCTACAAAATAAGTAAAAAACATCAAATTTTAGAATGTTTTTTTTTTCTCATTTTCAATCACTGTTGAATAATTATTACCTTCATTTAGCATAAACTCTGCCTCATACCTTCTGATTTTAGTTGGCCATAAGTTCTTCAGTCTTTCTTGTCAGAAACATGTCCATTTCACACTTGCTACATTAGCTTGAGGAGCAAAGTAGCTTAATAAATTTGACTGGCAGCCAATCAGAAAGATGAGCATGGTAAATAACATTTCAATAAATTACTTTAACTTAGATTTTATTAATTAGTAAAAAACAGATTTGATTTTATGATTAAAAAAATATAATTAAAAATGTATGGTTAGTAAATGTATTAGATTATTATTATTATTATTATTTTATTTTTGCTTTCATTTTTCATTCAGCTTTTTCTGGCCCCCCCTTACTCCCTCTGGTGGCCCTCCATGGGCCGCGGCACCTACTTTGAAAGCCACTGATTCACACTATTAATTCTTGTAATTAATAATAGGTTACATAGTCCGACTTGCTTATGGTAGATAAGATCAACGTTAGTCGTTTGAAGGTTGTAATACTGAGGTATATTAGTTATATTTATATAACTATATATTTATATAACTAATATAATCTTTAGTATTATTAACAGTCAGATTCAATCTTTAGTGTAGCGCCACTTGATGCTAACAGCTAGAGGAAGAATTAACTGGTAAGAGTTAGCCGTTGGATGATAAAACATAAGTTTTATGCCTGTTTTATGTTTTTATTTTAGTATTTTAATGTAAAGCGCTGTAAGAGGTTGTTTTAAAAAATATGAATAATAAATAAATAGTAGGAAACGCCTTTAATAAACACAGAAGTGACGCGACAAAAACCAACCCTAATTAGCTGTAGTTAGTGGGCAAGCTAAACCACAATTAGCTCTCTAGCTAATTTTAGCATTTAATTGCTGGAAACATAGCTTAATTTTAAATGTATAAATATTGTTATTTACTTTATAAAAATATAATGTAAATTCATATTGTAGGTTTCCTGCCTTAAAAAATTAAAAGTTGGTAAAAAGAAGCAGAAAATGTAATAACTTACAAAGTTAGCATTAGCAGCCAAAGTAGTAGTTGAAACGTAGTCTAAGCACTCAAGGGTCATTATTATTTGATGAGAAATACTGTGGAAAAAGTACTTCATAAGAAAAGTTTTAGTACTTTATAAATTACGTACTAACTGAAAGTAAATTATTTTCACTTTAAATTTCTTTTTTAAATTTGAAAGCAACAGACATTTTGGCCAATTTGGAAGAATTGGCAGGGTTGTTATATATTTTTTTAACAGGGCAAAATTGAGACAACTCGTTTTTCAAAAGACTCTACATATTGATACTGATGACATACCAAAAAAATATTAAAATCTACATTTGATTTCTTCAATAAATTCTGAACTTGTTGATATTGAGCTGTCAACTTTCATGTATTGCCCAGAATGTTTTGGCTTACCTACTATAGATGTATTTTCCCAGTATTAATATTTTGGACTCTAAGAAAATTTGCTCTTTTTTTTCCTCAGAATGATGGCCATGTCTCTCGGTGACGACACACTGCTGTGCAATTACCCAAAGTGTCGGGCAAAGCTGAGTGGCTTCGCCTGGGTCACATCCTGCTCCCACGTGTTCTGTGATCAGCACGGGTCTGGTGAGTTCAGTCGCTCTCCTGCCATCTGCCCGGCGTGCTCCACTGCCCTGTCCGGGAAGCTGGACATTGTGAGGACAGAGCTGTCGCCCTGTGAGGAGTATAAAGCCATGGTGCTGGCAGGTCTGAGACCAGACATAGTCCTGGACATCAGTTCTCGTGCTCTTGCCTTCTGGAGCTACCAGGTCAAGTATCTCATTATTTGCACGTAAAACCTGCTCCGTTTTCTCCCTTAAAGCAAAGCCTAACTAGTCAAATTTTGTGTGTGCAGGTCCATCAGGAGCGTATGTACCAAGAATACAGTCTCTCCCGTGCTGACACACAGCTGAAGCAGATGGAGAAAGTTCTGAACCAGCAGAACCAGAGCAGAGAAATAGAACTCACCGCCATGAGGGGGGAGATCGCCTCGCTGAAGAAAGTAAGCTGCAAATCTAGCTGCAACTTACTTTAAGAAACAACGTATTCATCACATCCTCCAATTTCTGTCTAATTGAAAAAAAAAATACAATACAGTACTTGTGTGATGCAGTTTGCACAAAATGCTCAGAGATCGATAGAGATCATTGTTATATATCCAACTCAGCTTTGAACTTTTGTAAATGATACAACTCTTTAATGTTTTTTTTTTTCTCAGGTGATGGAGGAGTACAAGAGGAAGTACAGCGAGGTGTCAGAGAGGCTGATGGAGAGGAACAGGCAATACCAGAAGCTACAGGGCTTGTACGACTCCCTGAGGCTGCGTAACATGGTGGTGGGAGCCGGGGAGCGAGAGACGCCGCTGCTCTATGGAAATCGAGACTTGAGCATCGGTATTGCAAACACACCATCCTGTTTTTCAAGTTTTTAAACCAGGTTCCCTAAATGATAGTTTGTAAGTACCTGTGGGGGAAAAACAACAACAAAAAAACAAAGATATTAGTCACTATATCACCAGGTAAAACTGGAATCAGCATTTCCAGACGATGTGGTTTGCGTGTGTGAGTGTGTAGAGTTTTACCTGAACGTAGTTTCAGATCCTTCCTGGCGTCATGCAGTGATGCCCATCAAAGTGCGCTGCTTCCAGACCATTAGGCCAGAGCCAATGAATTAAATGTTTTTAGCCCCTTTAAAGAATGATCTATGAAAATAACACCTTACCATTATGTGCTACAGGTGTTAATTCACCCAAATCTTGAGTAATTCTGATGATTGTGCATAGTGTTAAAGTTATCTTTATTTTTTTCTCCAGAACAGAACAGAAGTAGCATGTTTTTGACAGCTTTTGCTCTATAATACCCAAGCGGTTTATTTATGCCATTAGATGCAGGGTCAGAGGTGAAACACCTTTAAGCAAAAGAAGCTATAACAAAATAAACTCATAATGCAAGGCAGTGTTGAGAAGGCACATTTATAAACTCTGTTGTTTAATACAAGTTGTCTTCGTTCATCGGAGCAACGATAAATGCCATCCGTCTGTTTCCTGGGTTTCACTTAGCGATGGCCCGGCAGGCGACCCCTCAGAGAAGCCCTCAGTTCCTCTCTGCTGCCCCCCTCGGCGATTCTCGTTTCTTCTCCTGCCTGGAGGCCGACGGAGCCAAGACCTTCTTCCAGTTCAGCTCTCCGGCCAGAGACAAGAACCAGTCCTTCATCAATAAGCACTGAAAGCAAATCTTTACTTTTATGCTTGCTGTCAAATTTACAGATGTTTTTTTTTTTTCTGGTGTGTTCTGATGACTTATGAATACTATAAGTGTATTTCTTGCATTAATTGACTATATTATATGCTTATGTAATAGTAGATTTTTTTGTTATTGGTGACTTTTATTTTCCATCTGTGTAGATCATCTAGTTCACATTGACTAAGATAATTCAGTAGTTATTATTGATATTTTTTTATGTTTATTTAACTGATAGTCTTATTATTGAAGGTATAAATTGTAAACATGTTTACCAGTGCACCGTAATAAACAACCAAAGCTGGTGGTTATGTGAAATCCAGGCTGGGACTGAAAGTTTGAGAATATTAAATAAAATGTTCTGGAAATAGTTTTACAAAACGAAACATGAATTGCACTTAGTTTTATAACTTATTTACCTATTGAAAATCTGCAAACGGCTGTGCCACACGGAGAGCTGTCTTTAAAATGTCCGGCTTTGCGCCGATTCAACCATAAGGATTATTTTTTTAAGATAACACACAGACAAAAACTTCACAGAAAAAAAATGTATTCTTTACGTCAAGAAAACAGAATTCAGGACTCCACATTACAGGCTTATTCATTTATAAAATAACCCTGTTTTGGAAAAAAACTAAGTAGGATCATAAATATAAACAACCAAAAAAGTGAGGGGTATTTACAGAAAAAAAGGTGAAAAATCAGGCACGGAATTGGAAAATTTGAAAAACCTAACCGATCGACTCACTCCAGCCAAAGGTTTCAGTGGTAGCTGACAGAGACCGGGATCTGACTTTGGGCGTTCTGTAACTTCCCGTTGACGATGAGGAGCAGCGGAGAATCCACGCGTATGCTTTTAAAGTCGTACGACTGTCGCAAAGAAGACACGAGGAGGTTAGACCCACAGACCCTAAATTGAAATCTGACAAAAAGACGCAGGAAATGCTGACCTTGTCTTTATGTGTGATGCTGTGACGCTTGACGTTGGGTTCGGGGACGACAACGGAGTCGCCGATCAGGACGCCCCAGTTGTCCGCCGTGTTGTAAACCATCACCACCAAACACGTCTCCTCGCTGTCGACCATCCCAAACGTACTGCAGGGAAAGAACAGGGTGGTAACAAAAACCAGAATCTCACAAAGTGTAACAGGAGTGGATCTCATTTCTAAGTACATCTTGATTAGACAGCACTCAGGAAAGTATTGACTGAGAGATCAAACTATAAAGCCTAAAGTTGGAGAGTAGTTGCACTTACAAGGCCATGCGACCCTGAGAGGCCAGGCTGAACACCACCTTCCCCAGGGCGGCCACCCCGCCATTGTGGCCATGCGTGAGAGAGGAGAGGGGCCGCGGCTCGAGACTGCCCACTCGGCCGGACGGAGCGCGGAACTGCGGGGACGAGCACGGCCCCAGAGCGGACGTGTTGAGGTTTGACAACATCGTCTTCAGCCGACGGGTTTTCACCTTGCCCTGCACACACACACACACACACACACACACACACACAAAAAAAGTCTTGGGCAAAGAAGGGATAAAAAAGAACCATAGCTGCACTTTGCTGCCACCTTGTGGTCAAAACAGGGATTGTACACTTTTTCCACAGTAAAATTCAAGCACTTTTCAAGCATTCTCAATGTAAATTTTCATATAAAAATACAACCAAACTAAAGAAGACAGGTTCAACTCAGTATAGTATTACATCATTTATTAATGTTAATGTTTTATGATTGCATTCTACATAGCAAACTTTCTTATATTTTAGAAAAATAACTTGAAAACAACACTATGGAGCAACTTAAAGCTCTTTGTTGTAGAACTACTGAACTGTTCTAAAGAAATTACAACAACAACAACAAAACATAGGGTAGTGGTGGGAAAGAGAAGCATGTTCACCACACCTTGTTCTGGATGAGTTCTGTCACTTTCTCCAGATACTCCAGCAGCTGCTTCTCCTTCTCCAGCGGCTCCTCCCAGTTTGGGTCCAGCGCCGCCGCTCGGCTGTAGCCTTCAAGCGCGCAGCCGAACATCTCCTCATAGTAGAAGAGGTTGGCTCTGTTGAAGTGCAGATCTGGCATGCTGCTGGCAATCTTGTCCGCCGCCTCCATCGGAAGGAAACCATATTAGCGAATTTTTCAGTTTTAACAGCGGGAATAATGAGGGCATCCTTGTGTAAACTCACAGATTTTGCATAGGCGCTCAGAGCTTGTTGGGAGAATTGTGGGTTCTGACCACAGTTGAAAAACAGAGACAAGTAGGCGTTTCCAAGAATGCCTGAAAAACATGAAACAATGAATTAAAAGTAAAGTGTTTAAAGAAGCACCTAGAGATTACTTGCTATTATTCTACTCACACCATGAAGTCCCATCACCGGGATCCAGCTGCACCGCTTCCCGGGCCAGGTCCACACTCTCCAGCACATGCTTCCCATGTTGATCTTTGTTGGGTGTTGGCAGCTGCCTCAGCACCATGGAGAGGTTGCGTAGCGATACCTTATTCTTCTCCTACAATAAGTAAAAGGATAAAGAAGTGATTAGGTGATTAGATTACAGAGAAAACAATCACTGCTCCTTGTCTAAGTGACATACATGCTGCAGGGCACCAGTGAAGCAGTTCTTGGATGCAACCAGGTCTCCCTTTTTCCAGTACTGGTCCCCCAGTATGTTCCAGGCCTCGACCAGGCAGGGATCCAGCTTCACCGCTCGGGACAAGCACTCCTCGGCTGCAGCGCTGAAGTCCGGGGTCACGTTCAGACACCTGCCTTTTTGCAGCAGAAACTCTGCGTTGTGTTTTAAGATGTCTGACAGAAACAAACAAACAAACAAAAAAATTAATTTGCGAATTAATTACAGTATTAATGTTATGAACATTTTGATTATGAAAATCTAGAGCCACCTTCTTTCTCCTCCAGCCTCATCAGTGTTTCCTCCATCTTCTGTTTGACGTCACCGTCTCTCCGACCGGCCTCCTCCACGCCGTGCGTCTCAAAGTAGCAGTCTCTGAAGTTATGGAGCTCGTCCACCAGCTCCTGTGTTGGTAGAGGACAAGTGGTGAGAGCAATTCAGACCACTGATACAAAAAACATACAATGACAGAAAAACCAAAACAAGACAAAACCTTTGAGGACACAATCAATGTGACTAAAGATAGTCATTTAATCCTGGAAATGTTCTGCAGGTGATAGAAGGCTGGCTTTGTAACTGTCTTTATATGTCTGAGGAAGTCTGAGAGAAACACTCTATCCTGATTTCAGGCCTGATCATTAGTTCCTAGCTGTAATAACTGAAGCTGTGTGCTAACTCTAGATAATAGATAGCAACATCTGATTTGTTTCTGTTCAGCTGAAGAAAACTATGGCACAACCATGAACGAATTGTTCTATGGATCTGCTCAACATTTGAACAGATTCATAGTTACCTGGTGACATTGTTTCAAAAATCTCTTTCTTTGCATTTTTTAAGCGAACACCAGCGACATAAAAAGTAGAAAAAACGGCATGAAATAGAGCTCTAAATTGAGTGTGACTTACTTGATGATAAAGCTGTCTGTTATGATGCCTACAATTATACTAGCCTTTAGAGTTCACTTTACCTTTCCGCAATTCAAGACTTTCTTATGAATGTTATTTAAGCGTGTATTTGAAGAAAGCAACAGTGAGACAGTATAACAACAGCTGACTGAAAATAAACTATGACTCCATATCATACCAAGGACCTGCAATGGTCAGAGGCTATGTTTGCTTATATCAAACTGGGTGATGGTGATCCAGGATAACCTACCTTGATGATCTGCAGCTCAGTTTTGGCTTCTCCAGCTCCACTACTCTCCTCTTTCTCCGCCATCTTTGAAAAACAGCTTCGGAGGAACCCAACGAGTAACGGAAAAAAAAAAAAAATTCTCAGATGTTTTTTGAACTAGTTCTACATTTAAACATAAAACCTGGCTGTATGGACAGCTGCTAATGTTTCTTTATTATTATTATTTTAATACTGCAGAGCAATTTTTCCACAAAGGAAAAGGGCTTTTACTTTTAGGGACACCGGAAGTTGTCTTTGATAAGTTTCTTCTTCTTGCTTGTCTGCAGATGGTTGGCAGACAGCATTTGGTGCATTACCGCCACCAACCTAGAAGGAGTGTAAATCAGGACATCCAATCTAAAAGTGTTTTATCTTAAGCATAACTGTTATATATTTAATGAATGCTAATAAAGAAAAGTTATTCTTAGAATTACAAATAAAATTACAAAATAACAACCCGTGATGTTCGGAATTAGGAGCCTTTTTTGACAAAACGGAATGTTTCTTTGTCAAACAGTATTTCATTCCGGCGCTTTTTTTCCCTGTGCACCACTCATACTTCTCTGTCTGGAGCGCGGATTATTTTCACCCTGTGTTTTGGTCCACTGTGACCAATTTCTGTGATCGCACAGCTCGGTGATCGAGCTCATCATGTCGGACACATGGAGTAACATTCAGGCCCATAAGAAGCAGCTGGACTCGCTGCGGGAAAGGCTGAAGCGACGGCGGAAGGACCCGGCGCAGCTGTCCGGGACGGGTACGTGAAGTTCGGGATGTGCACGGCGGCGGGAGCGGGGTCTGCAGCTTGCGGACATCGTTGCTGTTCCGGTTATTACTATGTTAAAATAATAGAAACAATCACTGGAAAGCTTGATTAAAGTGAGATCGCCTGCGCGCAAGGGTTAATTGAAAGCATCAGATATTCAAAGAGCCTTTTCTTTTATTATGTGTCTGTTAAAATATTTGTTACTGCCATATAACTAATGTACACCTTCTACATTTTGAATATTTTAAAAATTATGCAACCCGTTTAGGAGTCCACTGATCCGATGGCTGACTTTGTATTAAGATAATAAATTTGATATGAACCACCGATGATAAAACGGGAAATTAAAATATTATTAGGATCTCACATTTATTAGAGATAATATGTAAAACGAAAACTAACCAAAAAGTAACCTTTTGTTTTAACATATGACGATCAAATCCATTCATCAATCGAAGCATGAAGTCACTGTTCATTGCTCAGTTGTCCATCCATTACGTATCGATCCTCGATCAGCCGATCATCCACCATTCTACTATCCACGTATCCAACGATCTCCATCCAGATTTTGTATTACAAAATACCGACCTACAAAACACTGGCCAACACAGTAGGCAAAAATGTGCATTTAGATTCAAATATTTCCATTCAAACATAGCAAATAGTTATGCAGTAACTATGAATCAAAGTTATGGAATAAACCCAATGCCCTGGGTGTTCTCCCTGTGATTCCTTTCCTACAAATTTCATCAGTCTTGTTCTCCACTCAGACGGCGGGCTCAGCGCTGAGGGTTCCACAGCCAGGAGCGACAGCCCAGCTCCATCAGCTCCCTCTACTTCTCAGGGGGAGACGGAGCAGCCACCGGACCCTGAGCTGGAGAAGAGGCTGCTGGGATATCTCTCCGATCTGAGCCTCTCGCTGCCCACAGACTCGCTGGCCATCACAAATCAGCTCAACAGTGTAAGTCTTCCAACAGCGACGTAAGGCTATTTAACTGCATCTTCCGTCCCTTTATTTAGCGTTTCCATGTTGCGTTCCATCAACACAGGCGGAAGGTACGGTTACTCACGGATGCATCCAGAGTCTGCTGCTCAAGTTCTCCGCCCAGGAGCTCATCGAGGTCCGGCAGCCTACCTCCATCTCCTCCTCTTCCACAACTTCTTCTCCGCCCACCACCGTCGTCGTGGCTGTGGACCACACAAAACTGTGGGCCATGATTGGCTCTGTGTCCGGAGCCCAAAGAGCCGGGGTCAAGAGAAAAGCCGAAGACCAGACCCTCGGCGGCTTTTCGCCTAAACTTCAGAGCTCCGCGTCTCCTCCTCACGCGTCCTCCTCCTCCATTACGCCGGCTTCTTCGCTGCAGCTGGCGGGATCTTCGGCGGCAGGAAGCGGAGCCGAGAAGAAGGGCCGCAGCAGCAAGAGCCAGTCGTCTCACGTGGACATGGAGATCGAGAGTCTCCTGAACCAGCAGTCCACCAAGGAGCAGCAGAGCAAGAAGGTTACGAGATGTTTTAGATATTTCTGGAAGCACCTGAATAGGCAGGAGAGTGACCAGAGGAGTCTCATTGTCAGTGCTTTTATTTTATTTTTGTCTTAAAGATGAGTCAGGAGATCCTGGAGCTCCTTAATGCCAGCACAGCCAAGGAGCAGTCCATCGTGGAGAAGTTCAGGTCTCGTGGTCGAGCTCAGGTCCAGGAGTTCTGCGATCACGGGACAAAAGAGGAGTGCGTCCGCTCTGGGGACACACCGCAGCCCTGCACGAAGCTCCATTTCCGGTAGGTTATTTATGCCTTCTGCTTAACAAACATTTTAATTTATTAACGGTTTTCCAACTTGTTTTAAATATTTTATTCTGAAAATATTGAATTTCTCTGACAATATTTAGCGCAAACATATAGTATTTTCCGGACTATAGACCGGTGCGGTCTATAGTCCGGAAAATACTATATGTAGGTGTGGCTTATAGTATGGTGCATACTATAAGCCACACCTACAAAAAAAAAAAAACTGGAAACGTGCATATATAAGCGGCACCTGGGCATAAGCCACTGATATCTCCGCCGCTCTCAAGGACACAGCAGAGGGCTGCGTCCTTAATAAACCTGCTATTAAAGACGCAGCCCTGCATCTCCAACACTGAACCATGGATTGTTCACGCCAAGCTTACCTGCAGTGGCTTGATCAAAGCGACCTTCAACTTAAAAGCTGCATCATATGAGTTTGAATAAATTTCTCCGTCATGCCTGCTGCTAGCATGTGCTTGTTCTAAATGAAAATTAGCACTTTCTTCTTTTATTTTCAATTTTGACTTCCAAGGATTCACTTCCTGCTATAGAGCCCCCTGGTGGTTGAAGAAAAATCCACAGAAAAGCCGCACCGGGCCATAAGCCGAGTGGGAAAAAGTAGCGCTTATAGTCCGAAAAATACGGTGTATGCTTTTAAAAAGTATATGGAAATAAGAGACTAAACACCACATCTTCACAGTGCAATATAAATGCAAAATGCCCTTTTCAGTCAGAAGATGGAGCTTTAATTGCTCTTTAAATATATATTTATTCTACACCAGCATCAGAACGACCAGTGTACATTTTCACTCAGTTATTGAGGTAGGAGGGCGTTTTTGCTGTCAAACATCTGTGTAAGCAATCTTTAGCGGCTTAAAAATCTTCATTTGAAAAGTTTTGTGGTTTAAAAAAATTATAATAAATTTACAGCACCAAGAGTTTTGTCAACCAGCTTCCAACTTCTGTCTTTCAGCCGCATCATCAACAAGCACACGGACGAGAGCCTCGGCGACTGCTCCTTCCTCAACACCTGTTTCCACATGGACACCTGCAAGTACGTGCACTACGAGATCGACAGCCCCCCCGAGGCCGAGAGCAGCCTGATGGGGCCCCAGTCGGGGACCCCGGAGATCGGGCTGCACGCCGAAGACGCCGACAGCAACGTGGGCAAACTCTTCCCATCGCAGGTGAGAGAAACGAGGAAAAACCCACCGCCGAGAAGGATGAGGGGATTTCTTTTTTCCTCCACGGGTTGTAAAGCTGCTGTTTGGTCCTCAGTGGATCTGCTGCGACATCCGCTACCTGGACATGTCCATCCTGGGGAAGTTCTCCGTGGTGATGGCCGACCCTCCCTGGGACATCCACATGGAGTTGCCGTACGGGACGCTGACCGACGATGAGATGAGGAAACTCAGCATTCCCGCCCTGCAGGATGACGGTTTCCTCTTCCTCTGGGTCACTGGGAGGTAAACGAAGCAACCCTCAACGCTCAGTTTACCAGTAAACACACTCTGTCCGTCGTAAGACTGCTCCTCCATTGATACCCATCAAATCTATATTTAATCTCAATTTGAGGCAAGTTAATTCATGCCAAATTTAACAGATGGATCTTGTCCTTTTACAGGGCCATGGAGCTGGGCCGGGAGTGTCTCAGCCAATGGGGGTAGGTGCTGCTTGTTTGTCATGTGTTACCCGCTCTTTATTCTTCCCCTCCTCATTGTTTCAACATGGCGTCCCCTCAGCTACGAGCGCGTCGACGAGATCATTTGGGTGAAAACCAACCAGCTGCAGCGAATCATTCGCACCGGCAGGACGGGCCACTGGCTGAACCACGGGAAGGAGCACTGTCTGGTAAATCAAAGTCCAATCAGTCGTTCTTCCTGCCGCTGCAGAAGGCGAACGCCTGAAAACCACGTGGGCGTCGTGTTTTGGTTTGTCTTCAGGTGGGGGTGAAGGGAAGCACGCAGGGGTTCAACCGAGGTTTGGACTGCGACGTCATCGTGGCCGAAGTAAAGCTCCAGTCATCTTCAGACACAGGTTATTATTTCCAGTTCCTGTCCGCTCGTAATCGTCTGCGCTCTCTGACTCAGGTCCGCTCCACCAGCCACAAACCAGATGAGATCTATGGCATGATCGAGCGGCTGTCGCCCGGCACCAGGAAGATCGAGCTCTTCGGACGACCTCACAACGTCCAGCCCAACTGGTAACCCTTTACTTGTTTAGGAGGAAACAGTTTATCTGTTTATCAAAGTTCATCGTCTTTGTCGCCGAGTGTCTCCAGTCATAGGTTTCTTCAAATTCACTGTGATGCAGACTGCTGCAGGAGATCTTTCCTGCCCACTGCCATCACCATGTATAATAACTCTTTGAGGAATGTTGAATTAATATGAGTTACGTCAACATTTAGGTTCCCTGTGGGATCGATAATGTTTTTGAATTTGAATTTCTTGTTGCATCACCTAACGGATTCTGATCTGAATCTGGAAAAATGAAGATTCTGTTTTTAGATTGATTCAAGTCTTTTTTTTATTTTTTTTCTTGCTCTTGGTTTTTTTGTCGTCTCACCAATAATTTTTATGTCTCGTTTCACAGATCTTTTTTATTTTACTGAAAGAATCTACGGATAAATATAATCTTAAACCGGGACCATTTTACTCTATGCCACCTTAAATCAGGGTTTAAATCAAGACATTAAACCTTAATGCTCACTTTTTATGGAAAAAAAAAAGATAAAAAATTACTAACGACGCTGCACAGAATCCTTAGATGTTTTAAATGTTAAAATAAATCTTGTAAAAGTCAGAGCAGAGGCCTTAACATAACCTCTCGCCTGATCAGACTCGAGTTTCATTGTGGTTTCTGGTAAATGTTTTCCACTCAAAGGTCAAGAATGCTCCAAAAAATATGAGGAAATGTGAGTGTGGAATTTTGAAATGTCAATCTTAAACCTGTTTTGAGGACTAAATGTTGGCGTTCTCGCGCTCTGTCCAGGATAACCCTGGGGAACCAGCTGGACGGCATTCATCTCTTGGACCCGGAGGTCGTGGCCCGCTTTAAGGAGCGATACCCAGACGGAGTCATCTCCAAGCCACACACACAGTGAGGATGTCACTGTGTGTGTGTGGAGTTTGATTTAGGACTGATTTCTTTTTTTAATTTTAATTTTTTTTTTATAACTGTGAATACTCTTTAATAAATATTTCAGGACAAGATGCCTCGTCTGTGTTGTGTTTTAGATGAATGTGGAGAGAGAACCTTTTGCTACTTGGTTGGAAAATTTTATATTCATTCTGGGTTATTTAATGACAGATTTGACTCTATTTTACACTGCGGAACGATTTGGCAACAAACAACTCTGGGGAATTCTAAAAGCAAGACTTGGTAGGACAAGATTAAATTTATTTTGGATTTTTCTCTAATCCACGCAAGACGAAAGTGATCCACAAAAGCCCAAATGTATACATACACACTCTTTTAAGATGTGTTCATTTGTTCCTCACCAAATCACACATCAGTTTGTGTCATTTGTGTCCATCAATAATCTTTTGTCTTAGTTCTGGTTGGATACTTGAACTCTATTTGTGGCTTAATTTGTTGCTCTTTCCCAGGAGTTTATTTTCAGTTTTTCCATTTCCTTGTTCAGGTGAGAAACAGAGAAATTGATTTTGACCACATTTTTAGTCAATTTCTTCATATTAAGTCCTCACTTAATAAAAAATAATTTAAAAAAAGAAAATAAATCAATGATATTATTGCCGTGATGAGTGATTGTAAATGTCTAACTGAAAATGTAAAATAAAGCAAGACTTCAGAGTCACTTGATATAAAAACAGGTTTTATTACAAATTTTGTTAGCAGACCACTGCAGCTCAGAATATATTAGTTTAGGTTGTCAGTGAGGAAATCATCCCCACATATGTCAACATGTTATTGTAGGTAAGCACATTAAAGTAGCATTAAAACATTTCATATTTCAGAGTTTGGATCAGAGTGAAAATTAAATAACAGCAGAGAAATGGAAAAGTCGCAGTATGGCTCAGTTTACTTTGTCCTTTTCAAAACATTACATAAAACAGCTGGAGTGACGTTTTCGTGTGCGAATTCTGGGATATTTGACCTTTGTAACAAAAGATATTAAAAATCATGTTTTGCTTTTTAGTAATTCACTACAAGCTTGTGAATTTAGAAAGTCAAACATACTGGAACAAGTTAATAGTTCTGTGCTTCAGATTGAGTTAGTCATGATAAATCTCTACAACAACAAAAAAGGTCAGTTTAAAATCAGCCGTGATGATCTGATGAACAAAGCGAAAACAAGAATTTTTATTATATCACAAATATCAAAACACAAAGAGCAGAATAGAAAACTTGCAAAATGAAAAAAAAAAGAAAAAGTAATGCACTTGTTGGTGAAGAAAGCTGTAAACGACCGTCCCATCAGTTTCTATAATGAGTCCTCTTTTTTTCCTTTTTCCTTTTTTCTTTTTCTTTTTATTTTTTTTAGAGCTGAACTGACACATCCAGTCTGTTTTCCTCAGGGTAAAGGCAAAGCTCACGCTTGAAGACTCCCAGTCCGTTTGCCTCCCCTGCAGTTCTCCGCTCTGCTCAGTAGGTGGCGTCCACGGCGTTGATGTTGCTGTCCAGCTGGTGTCTGAAGGACAGCCGGGCCTTGGTGGAGAAGTAGATCTGGGATCCCCGGCTGAGGCTCCCCGCCCCTTCGCCCTCGCTGCCCCAGGACGTCGTGGAGGACAGACGAGGCTTCGTCTCCTCTGTGGGAACTGTGAGCGAAAAACACAAAACAGTTAAGCTAACTTTACTCATTTTTTCTTAGTGTAAAACACAAAACAGTTAAGCTAACTTTACTCNATTTTTTCTTAGTGTAAAACACAAAACAGTTAAGCTAACTTTACTCATTTTTTCTTAGTGTAAAATACAAAACAATTAAGCTAACTTTACTCTCATTTTTTTCTTAGTGTAAAATACAAAACAATTAAGCTAACTTTACTCATTTTTGTTTTCATACTCGTATAGTGTTTTGTTTGGGCACCTTGCACTGACATTGCCTTTCAAAAGTATTCATACGTTTTAATTTTTGTTTTTGTTGTTTACATTTGGTCATTTTACAGCCGCTGACTTTATTGTTTTCCATTGGAATTGTCCATTTATTATATATGTGACAAAAAAATGCTACAATGCTTTGAAACGACTCTATCAATGATTTGAAAAGCATTGCACCCATTTTTATACTTTGTAGAAGCGCCTCTGTCTTAGAGACGGAAACGTTTGCCCGTTCCTAGCGAAATAGCTGAAGCTCAGTCAAACTGAATGGACAGCATCAATGATCATTTTTCAAATATTTTCACATGTTTTTTTTGACTGAGGTCTGAACTTCAACCGGCCCATTTTAATCCATTAATATGTTTTTAATACGCATGTAAACCCATTCTACTGTAGCTCTTTCTCAGCTAAAAAAATGTCTTTGTTTACAAGTTTTTTACTGCTTCTAATAGGATTGTCCTCATTCATCTTCTGGTCAACTCTGGCTAGCTTTCGTTTCCCTGCTCATGGTAATCATCCCCATTTCATGATGGGGGTGAAATGGTGTATGAAATTGTAAATGGTGTAGATACCATTTACAATTTAGCAGTAAATGGCATCTACACAATTCCCTGAAAAAGTTGCAATAAATAATTCTTATCTTCACTCTTATAGTCATCACAATAGTACCACAAAATATTGCAATAAAACTTAAAGTCCATATCCTCGCCCCTACTTATTAACACTACTATTTAACTTGTGGTAGCCATGTGAAATCCTTACAAAGAAGTTTGCATTAACCTGACAAAACGTGAACAGTGTTCCCACCTGCTGCCGGGGGGGCCTCCCTGCTCTTGCATCGCTCTTTGCACCGTCTGTAGAAAGGAAAACACTGCAGCATCTTCACACCCATGACCGCGCCGTCTGAAGGCAGAGAGGAATGAACAAACGTAAATATATAAAATGAATTTACCAGAACTCAACAGTGACTTTCATTTCCTCTCCAGCTCTCG
Source organism: Poecilia formosa (assembly GCF_000485575.1). Taxonomy (NCBI): domain Eukaryota; kingdom Metazoa; phylum Chordata; class Actinopteri; order Cyprinodontiformes; family Poeciliidae; genus Poecilia; species Poecilia formosa. The sequence goes on along the minus strand of NW_006799980.1, from coordinate 2,799,610 downwards.
ATAAAGCAGGTTTATCCGCCTGCAGCTCGGCTCGCAGTTCCCCCCGTCTCGTCACCTGGTCGCAGTTTAATGGGATTATGATGCTGCACTTCAGAGCCACGGCAGCTTAATGTGGGCTGACAGTATCAGTGAATGGCAGTGTGGCCCAGCAACCCGCCACTCAGTCGCTGTTTACTGTGCCATCACCACCGCCGTCCCTCCCGCTCCCTAATCCTGGCCAAGGGACGTCAGCGCTCTAATGCACTTCAAGGAACAGATCAGCTACGCAGTAACAGTCGGCCGTGGATTTACACCGAGGTGACGTGATGCAAACATGTACCGGCTAAAACAGGCGAACAGGTCCAGATATCTGCAGGGAAACACATTTCTTCCCAACCAGCATATTTTATTCATACAAGCTTTTTTTTTTTTTTTTAGCATTTAGTTTTACACCATTCAGTCGGGATAGTTTCTTTTCCAGACAAAACAAGTCAGACCAAATCTGAACAATTCATCTGACCGAAGACGATGGGGTCCTTCGCTTGGAGACACAAAGTGTCTTTTTTTAATTTGAGGCTAATTGGGTTAACAAATGGGTCATTAAAAATGGAGCAGAGGGACCAGAGAGACTATAATAGTTTCTTTTTACGGTCTGCAAGGACTGGATGATTGTCAGAGTTCTGAGTACTCTTCTGATAAATCACTGTTAACTGTTTGATGATGGCAAAAAGCTGCAAGTGTTTGATACAGAACGTATCCTAGTGATCCATAACTTAAATACAAACAGATCCAGTCTATATTTTTAGATTTATTTTTCTAGGAGCTCCTATGACATATTTTTCAAAATGATTTCATGTGGTTGTATGTGATATTTATGAGCAGTCAGCATCCTAAAAAGCCCAGAGTACTGTAGCATTTTTAACATTGGCAGAGTGCCTTACCTACAAACTCATCATCCCTGTTCAAAACACTAATTTTCAGCTATTGCTTACTATTTCACCAATATTAAAAGTTCAGCTTATTAACAACAAAGGAGCCCAATCTGAGTACCGGAGACATAAGGTAACAAAGGCGTTAAGGAAGTTGTGTAATTATGTCCTTTTGTAGTGTGAGCGACGCTTCTAGGTTACAGGTTGCAAAAATCAAAAGCGACACTTCCTGAAGTTTTCTCATCAACTCCAAACTCAAAAATCCAACGAGGTCTCAAAGTGCATAAAACATCTTGAAAGACACGGTTTGTTTGTGTTTCTGATGGTTTTTGTCTGATTTAATCTTTCTGCACTCATATTTTCCACATTTATTAACAGAGTCGCCTCTCTGGAAGGGTCCATTGGTTGCCATATTGCTGCCAACAATGTGACGTTCTCCTGAGACGATGCACTCGGTCCCAGTTTTTATCCTACTGCTTGTTCCACTGCCTCATAGTTTAACCGTTTAGCTGCTCCACCGACGAAGCTACTGCTGCTGTCAACCATGTGGACACAGAAAGGTGTTTGTGTGTCTCTCTTCTTCCTGTTGAAGGATGAACTTGCCTTCACATGGCTGCTCTGTACGAGGAATTGCTGCAAAGTCAAAGACTCCCTGCAATCAGCTAACTTTTACCCATTTAACTTCTAACTCAGATCAATCTGAGATCTGAATTTCAATCTGTCTTTAAAATATGTTAGACTATCGTAGACGATTATATGTTACTAATCCGAACTGCGTGTTTGACATGAGGTTTTTTTTGTGAACTGTTGCTGCTGTTTACACATCACCTGAACAATCAATGTGAGCAAATCATGTTGATTTTCCGACTTAAAGCAGGAATGCGATTCAGAGAGTTGTGTTGCCAAGGTGCGATTTCTTAAGACATTTCACACCACAGACACCTGGTGATCTAGGAGAATTGCAAATAAAGCCTTCACGTCTTTTTAAAGTCACAAAACATTTTAGAAAGCATAAAGGTGGATGCAGATGCCTGGAGGATTCATTCGAGCTCTCCCAGGCCTCGCTGAAATAAAATGCCCACCGTGGCGCCGTTCTGTGGGAAAACCTTCGAGTGTGTTAATCCCCTGAGCCCCATTGTTCACAGAGGGACAGATTTGGATATCTAATGACAAACACTAAAGTGTGATTGCAACATGAAGGAGAGCGGTGTGCTTGTCTTTTTTTTTTTTTTTTTGCTGGTGCTTGACTCAGTGAGGCGGTTCCATTGGAGACTTGACAGCGTACACAGACTCTGCTGCTGCTGGGACATTACAGACTTTTTTCCAATAAACATAAGAAACTTATGTAATCTTCAGCTGTAAAAAGCTGCATTTCGTCCTCAGTTCCTCGTTCCTCCTCTCTGTTTCACACAGGTGTGGCTCTGTAACGTTAGACGTCTTACGGACAGTGAGTCCATTTGTTTAGCTGGATTTATACATCCTACCCGAGAAACAAGGGGCTCAGAAAATATAGCACTCGTTTTAAAAGATGAAAGAAAGCAACAAAAAAAAAAAGTAGGGGTAAAACCGAGTTTGTATTTTTCTGCACACAAACACCCAGAACTTTAAGGCCCTGGTCAGTGGTGAGGAATTTTTGGGTGCAGATCCGGATTGGCTGTCAGGGTCTGGCAGCAAACGCAGAGCTGGGATGTTGGAGGGGAAAAACAACCTCAGATGGCAAACACGTAGACCTACACACTGGCTGCAAAGGGGAAGGGGGAAAAGAAAAGTTTTGAAGAAAACACAAAAGAGGCCAGTGATACAGGATCGGAGATGAAGAATATTAATGCTTAGACTTGAAATGTTGTTTTACGTTTTCATTCAACGCTCGATGCTGGAGGCCCGATTATGATCTGTGCCAATGTATCGTAACAGGTCTTCATCGTTTTAATGACATGTTTATGCACGTCTGTGGAGGTATTCACTTTTCAGTTCAACCTGTCTGCAACAATTGCCGTCCAACCATTTCAAAATGTCTGCGTGAACACCGAGGAGTGTGTCTGTTCAAAGATATTCCTATTAAATTTTCGATCTCTGTTGCTTTTTTATATCTTAACAAGGATCGTAGTCAATTTTGATTTCCCTTTAACAACTACAAGGAAATAAAGATATAACTTAATTCAAAGTATGTATTTAAAACCTTTTTGCTGTTAGCATGAATTATTTAGCTTATTTTCTGAAAAACACTCAGAAACTGAAAAACTGAATACATTCAGTCTTTTGGCTATGTGCTTGGAAGTGTTGCTCTCTCTCACTCTTTTGCAACCAAAGCAAACCATGTGGAGAAATACCTTCAGTTCTCCCTCTGACTGCGTTTTGATACAGTCGAAGTTTGATAAATTAGAGTCTTTTTCAACTTGTGACCAGCGAGTGCTGTTCTTCACGGCACTTTTACTATAAATTACCTAAGCTTAATCATAAGAGCTTTGTGCCTTAAATACATGCTTAGTTAACTAGTGAGTCCTTAAATTCACATTAAATTCAAAGCACTAAACAGAAATTGCGGATATAAAAAGTTGTGTTGCAGGTATCAATTATCTGCAGCTAAAATGAGAAAAAGGTCCACACTTTTCTATTCTTTTATGACTGTATTGTTCATAAAAGCAATAGCCTGCGGTATAAGTGACCAATATGTTACTGTTTTAATATATTTTATATATTGGAGGCCTCAGGCAGAACCTTTTGTTTGCTTCTGCTTCAGACCAACTGTCCTGGTTTCTTAGTTATTTACATCAATATCATCTAGAGACCATATAAACTATCATTTCCATCATTGTTTAAAAGAAGTACATTTTGAACAAGAGATTTGTCAATTGTTTTGTAAGTGAAAGAAAGTATTTGATGAATATATAAAAATGCCTAGATGGAGCACACCTTTCTGACATAGTCAAAAGAAGGAAATTATTCCTCTTTCCAAGTCCCTCCTTCCTAATCTGCATACAGTTTCCTTTAGTAAGTACTTACTCATAGTGATGTAACCCATGTACTTAAGCAACACAAGTAAAACAGCAACAAAGCGTCTTAAGTTGCATCAAGAATCACCTTCTCAAACATTTAAGGTCGTCTTTAATGAAATCATTCTGGTCCATTTTGATGGACTTTAAGAGGCTGTTCTCTGCTCTCGGTAAAACTTGGGAGAGTGTGAGCTCTCGTTCATCAAACAGTGTTTCAGTAATCTCGTCATCTGCATGAATAAACACTGTGTTTGCATTTTCAGCTTTCATGTTTGCTTGTCTAAGAGAGAGAGAGGTGCTGCCTCAGTGTGACAGCGGAGGGAGGGCTGAACATCTATGAAAAAGGTCAGTATTGCCTGCGGACAGTTAACTGTAATAATAAGTGACTGATTCAGGCGTAAAGAATGAAGCTTGACAAGACCGTTTTCGATGAAAGAGTTCCCTAGCGGCTCTCGCTGTCAGATCAAAACCAGGAACGTCTTACTGACACACCTCCTTTTTTCCTAGAAACTAATCATTGTATAACTTCATATTGCAGCAAATACAACATTGGTTTTGTAACAATCCACGCCACTACTATTGTACTTATTTTACTTTTTTCATTTCAAATCCAAAGAAAGTTGCTTTTCCTACCTGGCCTGTTTAATGTGTGGAGGGAAAAAAGCGTAAGTATTTGGTGGTTTTCCAGCCGAAGCGCCTCTGCTCAGTCCGTCTCCTCTGCTGCTTCCTTGTCGCTGCACACTCTAAATTAAAAACCCTCCAAGCAGCTCTGCCTCGTCCTGCACGTCCCGGGGATCTGCCTCCTGTCCTCTCGACATGGGGGGAAGCGTCTGTGGCGCTGAACTTTAAATAGGCTTCTGTAATCCCCGGAGCATGCTGAATGGGCACGCCTGCTTTCTCTCCCTCCCTCCTTCCCTCCATTCAGCTTTCGCCGTGTGCTGCCGACCTGCATGCTTCCTCCTGCATGCTCCGCATTGTTTTGCCTTCATGTGATCTGAAATAGCATTATAAATAGCTACAACTGTGTGAACTTTCCTATAGTTTTTTTTTTTTCATAAATATCCAGACATGTTGTTTTGAAGAGCTTGATTGTCAAAGTTGAACCTGGTGATCATTTAGTGAGGTCAAAGGTCTAAATTAAGTGCAATAACTTGACCCTGATCAGGTTTTTAACGTGTGGAAGCTCTGAAATAAACCAGGGCAGCAAATCAGGTAGATATTTAAACATTTTTCACAAACCTGATAATAATGAAATATATGAAGAAGATGTCTATAAGAATCAGTGGAAGCCCAGCCTCCTTAGGTTGACGCTTTCAGTGCTGCGAAGTTTTTTTGTTTGTTTCTTTTCTATTTAACCACAAACAGAACGTCAGCATGACTGTCATTGTAACGATTAACTACTGGTCTGAACCATGGTGTGTGTCCATAACACATATTGTGCATTATATATTTACAATCATCCTGTTGATTACAGGAGACATAAGGTTTATGACTTTATATAAACATATTTCTCGTCAATATGCAAAACTTACTAAAGTTGAACCAGGAAGTAGTCTGGTACTTATTGTCGCTGAAGGGGAAACTGGTTTTAAGTTTCACAAAAAGGTAGGAGCACGTTGTGAACTTTACGGTTTCAAGAAATAAATTAGTCAGATCCTGCTTCTCTGAATCTCGTCAGAACAGCCCAGCAGGTTACTACCGAGTACAAGCAGAAGGAGCTGTGTGAAATTATGCAAACTGCCTCAGCATCAACTTTCTGTGGATTCGCTGAAGCTCCTGAATGTGGGCTGACGGATGCGGGTCATTTTACTCCGTCTGTGTTCTGTGCTTCAGCTGTTTTTTTGTTTGCTTCCCGCCGGTCTGTTTTGGGTAGGAAATGACAGCAAATTATTCAATCCCACTTTGCATAATCTATTTAAAGTCGACTAGAACCGACTGTGAGATTCCAGCAAATTATAAGAGATACATTGGTTTGTAAAGTTGCAGCGAAAGAAAATGTAAAACGTCTTCAGAAAGTGTCATAAAGTTCAAATGTAAAAGAGGTTTATTTAATTTGCACAATAATGAATTTTTATTTGCAACTAAAGTTTTTATAATTGTCATAATATCAGCAGAAATAAAATGAAATAGGTACAAAAACAACCAATTAGTGAAAGAAAAGCGATCCCTAATGTGTGCGAACAAGAGTTTGAACAGTAAACGAGTGCAGGCGTTGAAGGAGAAGGATTTTAAGTAACCTGCCATCGATCATCAAGAGGCAACAGGGAGGCGGAGAGGAGGGCAGAGTGTTAGGAGACGAGCGTCAGCAGACACTTCTGATAAAAGCATGGCTGCCATTGTGAATATTTCTGTCATGGTTATTCTTTGAAAGACCATAGAAACAAACTATCAAGAGACACCAGACTCTGACTGAGGAACCGTTTACTCGAACTTGAGTTGAACATCAGCAGCAAATGTCCAAGTTGTTCAGTTTTGATTCGCCTGATGTTATAACCTTACATAGACAAATCTGCTTCTATACCGATCTACTTCAACCAATACTGTAGAGTCACTATCGGCCACAGCAAAGGGTCTGCAACCTGTCAAAATGGCTCTTAATAGCTTTAGGTTAAAAAAAAAAAGCTAATGTTTTAAATATAGATATAACAAATGAAGTTCTTTCCTGGAATATTTGCATTAAATTTCCTTAACTAAATTATACTAAATAACCAGAAAAAATTTTAAGTTGTCTTTTTTTAAAATGTCATGTTTGTGTCCTTGAGCAAGTTTTAGTGTATTTAGCTGAACTGAGGGCAAAAATGACTCCCTGGATTATACAAACCAATAAAATGAAACCAGACGTTTGCATACACCGGATAAAAAGATGAGAACACATTTTATTTTCAGTGTCTGAAGTTAAATCAGACCAAACCTTTCTTGTTTTAGCTTAGTTATAATTATAAAAATTATTTCTATTTGCTAAATGACAGAAAACTTGGTGAGAAAATTTTTTTATTTTTTTTATTTTTTTTTTATTTTCCACAAATTCAAAAGTTTACATGCAGTCAGTATGTAAACTGTATTTTAAACTTTAAGACTCTGTCAAAATATGAACTCATAGATTAGGACAACATGTAGCCTAAATATAATAACCCACCATGTTATATATTTGTCTGTTTTTTATATATAATTTCACATGTGAGAATATTTTACAATAAATGACAATGAACTGAAGTGTGGGGAATGCATTATATTAGATTTCCATGTGGATGAAATGGAAATTAAAAGAATCATTATTCAAATAATAGCACAGTCTTAGTTATTGTGTACCATATAAGGAAACCAAAACTTTTCAGTAAAATCCTTTTTTTCCCCTTTTTTTTATATGTGAAATCAAGAGAAATCGCCAGCAGAAGCTCATCTCTAGCACAGTCAGTGGTCTCGGCTCAAGGCTTAACATTTGATTGAAACTTATTGATCTCTTCAAAAAAAAAAAAAACTCTACTAAGTTTTCTAATTAGAAACCCTAATGTCATTCTGCTGTTGCTGATTAGGACAAAGTGTTTTTTTTTTTTTTTTTTGCATCTATTGAGTCTTTCTGTGACAAGCACAGACAGCCCAGTGACCTGTATTAGAAAAATATTGAGGGCAGGCGAGTTAGTAGTTCAGTCCAGTGGAAATTTACCCGAATGATGTCTGAGACAGAGTCTGATCCCGCTAGTCTGAAATCAAAGGAATCGGTTTGAGAGAAAGCAGGCAGAAAGTGCGACCTGAAAAAGCTTTTAATCCGTGTGTAGACGTTCGTTTTCACAGATTTGTTCACCCCGACCCAAACATGTTCACATAGATATTGGGTAATTACAACAAGAACTCCTATTTGGAAAACAGTGTGATGAGAGCGTGTTGTAACAAAGAGCTTTTATTCTCAAAATCACAAAAACTCTTAAATCATTATTTTTTCATTTGTTCAACATTTATGCTGCTTTGTTGTTGTCTTGTGTATGATTATAGTTGATTATTGTTTTTTTTTATTTAGTCAAAAAATAACAGTATTAAGGAAGGAATTTGTCAGATTTAAAGTACATTAACAGAGACACAAAAACTAAATCTGTAATTTGGGATAACAGCGATATAGCGCCTTGCTAAATTGTTTACGTTTCATGAAACTTTTTCACGTTAAATCCCGAATGATGTCTGAGATGACGTTAAATCCAAAAGCTTCAGCACATTCAATCAGGATTTTATGTGCTGGAACAACACATATATCTGAGCTTTGACTAGGACATTCTAACACAGATATGCTTTGATCCATCCTCCTTCCAGTTGACTCTAACGAGAAAAACAGGAAAAACAATGTGCTCTTTTCCTTCACATCACAATCATGTCTATTCCATAAAATCCCACTAAATATGCAGAAATGTCAGTTTTATGTAAGGACATGTCAGAGAAGGCACACGTTGTGTTTGGAGATCGTGGTGAACATGTGTGTTACTGATTAGGCGTTGCGTCTCCAGATGGATGTTTTACCTCTCCACCCTCCAGACCTACAGCTGTGGGTGAAGGACAGGCGTGCTCCAGTGGAATATTGTTTCTAATTTTAAATCTGCTGTCTGATGATTAACTGCAGGCCGGTCAGGATTCAAAATTAGCTAAACTCATCATGACCTCTAAAAATAAAAAGCTAAAATTATTAGACAATCTCAAATAAATGCTTAAATCACCAACTAAAATCAAGGATTTTCTCTTCTTTTCATTCGTCGTCGTTCACATTGTCACCAACATTTTGACCAGGTGATTTCCTAGTAACTTTGCTTCCTTGATGCATTCATGCGGCTCCTTCCTGTCCTTCTAAGGTGATACGTGCTGCTGCCAGAGGCCGAGGTATTGCTGTGAGGCAACAGCATGTAGCTTCACGAGAGTCGACAGTTCAGGTATCAGGATCTAATAAAGCCTGAACCACTGGCCTCGAGCGTCCTGGTGATATCAGACACTGTGAGCTAAAAGTGGAAACTAGCATTGTCACATTTCTGGGCCCACAACCTGAGGGAGTTATTGGCCCTCTGCTAATTAAATCTCCATGGCTCCTGCTCAGCTGACAATGAGGCTGGAATATAAGACATAAGTTTAAATATCAATCAAAACAGCTCATACCAAGATGAAACAGTAAAGGTAAATTGAATATTTAGTTGTTATAACCCTTATTATCACCTTTTTATGCACTAATTGCACATGAATAGCGTCAGTTTTGGACAAAAACATTTGATGTAATTATGAAGTAATAATAATAATCAGTCACCTCTAGTGTTGTTTGTGCGGCTGAAGGTGTTCCCCAGGGATCAGTTCTGGGGCTCCTCTTTGTATTTTCTACGTCAGCGGTCTTAATATGCGCCAGTTTCCATCTTTATGCTGACGATATTGTTAGATCTGCTCCTTATGCTTCAACAACTCCAGCATTTTAATAATGCTCAGCAGACTTTGTGCTATTCTAAGCTAGTTTTGAATGATAAAGAGCAAAAATAACGCTGTTTTTCAAGTCAGAATCAAAACTGGTGCTTCAGAGATTGAGTTGGTGTTTACACAGAAATAGGAGTGGTCAGTGAGCAACTGGTAGAAATACACTGATTGATTATATTTGATCTTATCGTCATTTTGTGACTCAGTACAGTGACTTTTATGTCTTTGCTTGGATATGGATTTATAACGTATATGAATGGCTGTTTATAGTGCTTAAATACATCTCAGTGATCTCTACTGTAGAACTTGAAGATTTATCAAAACTTTCAAACTAATTCCTGACTACAACACTCAATGATCCGCTTGGTTTGAGTAAAGATTGAACCACTTTATGAAGCCATTCTTGACATTCTACCTCCATTTCTAACATCAAAAATAACATAAACTTACAAAATGCCTTAATGCCACCCGCTTATACCAAGATAAGTGTAAACAAACATTTAAATATTTTTGCTCTACATTCTTGAAAGTGGCACCAAACTTGTTCTATTGGGTGAGTTTAAGCCTGTTTTAAACATTTAAACATCTGGATTTAAATGTTTTGGTTGATGATTTTGCTCAGACGTTTTCCAACCACATCGCCACATCTGACTGTTCAGGTTTATTGCTTACGCTATCAGTCGCCCTTTATGTTTTTCACTGTGTGTGTGTATCTGTGTCGGTGTCATCCTGGCCAGGTGACTCTCGTCATTTAGAGAGGCTTACATTTAAAAAAAAAAAAAAATAGAACATTTAGTTAATATGCAGCCACCCTGTGAGTTTAAATTCAAATCAGAAATAAATTAAAATGTCACCCAGATGAATTATTTTGAGGATCAGGATGAGGCCGGTCTTTTCTGCCTGCAGCCGTACATCCTCCTCTCTCCCTCCTCCCCTCAGTTTGTTCCCACGCTCACAGCCTGCTGTTGTTCATGAAGCTGGGACCAACTGGTTGAGTTCGCTCACTGCTGGTTCCCTCAGTACATTGTGTCAAATATCTGGGACGTGGCGTACGTTAGCAGCCTGTTTATGTAATTATTATCACTGATTCCATAAATCCAAAAAAACTGACAGTGTCTAATCATGACCGCATAAATACGGTGAAAATGAGATGTAATGTTGAGTGTGGAGGTCTGTATTTCTCATTTTAATTTCTCAGATGCTTTGAATCCAGATAGTTTGGGATTTATTAGGCGATTATAATTTTTCATAAAATAAAGTTATGGGATGTGCCTGAAGCTTTTTCTGTTTAGTTTGTTTCTGATGAGCTTTCAGCTTCTGCAACCTGATCTGGTCACACAGAAACATTGAACTTCCTTTAACCCTTTCATGCATAGTGGTCACTACAGTGGACAGCTGTCTAAAAGCCATTTTCTTGTGCTTCTTGTGGATTTTTATTGTTATAAATGCACACAGACCACTGAAGTGGACACTAATGTATCATGAAATACACTATCAACTACTGGCCATCAGCTGCAAATGCAATAAATTATTTTTGTTAAATCCAATATGGCCGAGAGACAAAAAAGTGACAAATTATAAATAACATTTTCAGTAAGCGTTATTTTTTGTTTTGCTGCCGGTCAGGATAAGGCTGCTGTGGCTGCTTTAGACTTTTCAGAAATATGTTTACAGATTTAAATCACCACCAAAGAAAGAAAAAAAAAAAGTGAACAGATTGTAACTATTATTATCCT
>NW_006799980.1:2778186-2788507 GCF_000485575.1 Poecilia formosa | reverse complement strand
TATATATATATATATAATGGACTATGTGACGTAGAGTTAGCTACATAGTTTGTTTTGTGACCTGCTGCTCTCCTACTTAATCTAACTTTAACTTTATAACGTTATATATATATATATATATGTGACGTAGAGTTAGCTACATAGTTTGTTTTGTGACCTGCTGCTCTCCTACTTAATCTAACTTTAACTTTATAACGTCAACAAAGAGGCCGATGTAATAATGATGCATTTTTCAGACAAGAGTACAGATAAAAATAACAGCGAACTGACCTGACGCACAATAAATCTGTGACACATAGTTTGTCTTAAATCATTCCGCTGTTTAATTTCATTGTGTAACTACAAACATTGGTGTACTTTAAAACATTGAAGAGTTTTTAAGTAATAAATTTGATCCGTTATTCATGACTTTATGATTAAAATGGTCTCAGGACGAAGCCACACAACAATAGACTGAAGAGCTGAAAGAAAGTCTTACTTTGTAAGAGTAAATCAGTCTTTCAGTTCAACCAGTCTTAAAATCAACTATCTAGTATTGTCTGAAAATGTGCATTTAAAAAGGAACCTTCTGTATTTTGTCTTCAGGTTCAGATGACGTCTTCAAACACACAGACTCTCCAGCTCTATTCCTCACGTCGGCCTGGCTGGTGATGGTACCAACATCCGTGGAGAACAAAGTTGGTTATCTTTGTCCACAGTAAGTTATCTCACACTTTCTCCACATCTTAATATCTAAAAAAAAAAAACGTGCAAACCATCCATTTTAGCGTGTGCTAAGTCACACTTTGGTCAAACTCTTGCATAATCTGAGACCGAATGAATTTGTTTTGGTCATCGGGTCGCTTCTGCGGCTCAAGTCTGAGTCACTCGGCGCGAGGCTGAAAACAAATTACTGGGTGGTTGACGCTGCTGAGCCATCAGATGTGAGTGTTTTGGTCAAAATGTGAGTAAAGCCGCAGGTGACAGCATGACTGAGCCGTGACATTTCATCCAAAACACAAAAAGGGGGGAACTCAATGAGCATTAGGTGAATTAAAGTTCATATTTTCCCTTTTTTGAAGTCATCCAGCCCAAATGTTTTGTTTTTACTTCTCTGGTTCGAACCAGTCGCTTCTTCACCGGCTTTTCATTCAGGCCTGAAAAGAAATGCCTTCCCCATTTTAGCCTCTTTTGTCCCTCTGTTCTTTTATTCCAGATTCTTCACACTTCCTCCTTTCTCGCTTTGTGCGCCACATTATATAAGAGGACTGCACAGCATTGGCTCATCAGCAAAGGAAAACCAATCACCATTTAACTCTTACTGTGTAAAACAGGACATAACGTGACGTTTTCCCCTTTTTTCCCCTTTAAAGTTTAACCTACTATTAGTGAGGCTGCATGTAAATACAGCATCCATCCATCCATCCATTTTCTGAACACCCTTGTCCCTCAGTGGGGTCGGGAGGGGTGCTGGTGCCTATCTCCAGCTAACGTTCCGGGCGAGAGGCGGGGTACACCCTGGACAGGTCGCCAGTCTGTCGCAGGTAAATACAGCATGTGATGCATAATTTAGACTCTTTGGATAAGTTCATCCAAACACGTCCACCTGTCTCTTGTTTTTGTTTCTCCAATATTTCCCTCAATTCTGCCTTTTTAAACTTAATATTATAGGATAATCGTCTTTCCTTAACACCTGCAACACACGTGGGTCTCGTTTTGATCAAGTCTGAATAAACGTAATTCGAAAACAATTTCGATGAAGCAGCTCCAGGTTGAGGGAAGCGTTCACCTAGGCGTCTCCTACTTTCTGAGAGCTTTGGGTTATTCGGCCTCTCGGCAGACCCGGTCTATATTTACCTCGGCTTTATAACAGGGTTTTAACTTGAAAGTTAGGTAACAATTACCAAGAAGCGGCTCCATGGCAACAAAAGATTATGAGCTTAACCTGCACCTAAACTAACAGGAACTGCCTGTGCAGATACAGCTGCAGCGTTCACTGTGGCCGCAGGAGGCGCTCCGACCTTTTGACCCCTGTCTCATCGGTAATCCTGTTAGAGCTGGCTGCCTAACTGCAGGGGCCACAGCGATGGGGCGGGGGGAGTAATTGACAGAGATTCCTCTGAGGGAAGGAGCAGAACGTCCCAGACGGGATAATCACAGCGAGGGGACAGGACAGACGATTCATAGCTGCATCTCTGATTGTGTTTACAAACGTGTGTGTGTGTGTGTGCGCGCGCACGTTTGTCCTGGCACAATGTCACGTGGGTTAATCTGCACACGATGCACGCAGCAAGGTCCAGACCCAGTTAATGGAGCTCGGAGAGAAAGAATGGGTCAAAAATAAAATAAAATAAAAACTGGGTTAAATTTGGCATTTATTTAACAGTAAACATTTCTGCACACAAATAAAAAAACATGCAAGTGATTTTTAATATTGCTTTGTTTTACTTACACCAGTTTTCTCACAATAAAAGATCAGCAAACTAACGAGAAAATCTGAATTTGAATTTTATTTTAATTCTCTGTTTCAGTATTTTTGATATTTAGCAAATAAAAAGCGTGTTTTTGGTAGACCAGACATTTTTAGTGACAGTGAAAGGAAACAAACGTTTTATACGGCGTGTGCGTATAAATATCTGGTTACCAGCCGGTAAAAATAAACTGATACACTATGGTTAAGTACCAATGACTTCGGAGGAGGAAATTGTTGTTTATAGCTACGAAGTGACACGTGAGCGTTAAGTTATGTTATGATCTGGGCTTAGCAGGACATCAGACATGAACTTTAAGAAAAAAAAAGGTTTTATACAGAACTCAGGAAACCCAAATGAGGTCAAAGCTCATTAAATGAAGAGGAAAAGTTCAGGGTGATGATGACGACAAGTGAGATTTCATGAAAGAGACTCAAATTGAACAGATTGTTCTTTAAAGTAGATGAATAGTTTAAAACATGCTCATAAAACTCACAAAGCTTTTTCAATCAATCAGTGGATCTTAACGCTAAAACTGAAGGCGTCCTGAACAAAAGAAACCAGAAACAAAATCTTCTCAGAAAGGCTGAAGATGAGTCAGCTTTGTATTTAAATACCTGCCATGTTGGGTTTTTACGTTACTTGTGCAAAGGTTTAATTTAGGATTATTTTTGTCAACATTAAACGTCTTGGTAGAGCTGGAGCTTCTATTCAAATGTGGCCCAGACTTCATTTTAAAAACTGTATTTTTATTTTAGTTTGGTTTTCTTGCCTTGCTGGTTCTGAAGGATGGTGAAGACCTTTGTTATTGTGTTTGAACACAACAACTGATTTTGTTTGCATCAGTAAACACAACATGACCTTCCAACACCACCATGCTGACATCATTTTGGTCCCTGAACCCATACAGCTTTGGGTTCAGGGACATTTAAAAAAAAAACATTGAAGACGTGACTGAGTGTGTTTAAATTACAGCAGTTTAGAAACCAAAAAAAGACTCGGTTTAGACTTAAACTTTTCTTTTAGGGCAGAAATAATGAGTTGAAGATCCATAAAAAATAAATAAATAAATATCAACCCAGAAACACAGGATTTAAGTTTTCTTAGCTCAGTTTGGGAACCATAGATCAGGATATTGCACCTTTGTTCACATTATAAATATTAACTGTGAACAGGTTGAAATTGATTTAATCAAAAATGTATCCTTCTGTTTGAGTAAAGACTTGGTGGATTTCATTGTTCTGTTCGCTGTAAAATATATTTGTTTCTATTGAATACAGTCCCAAAATTTTAGACGTGTTTCACTGGATTTTGTCCTTGTTGTTTCATGTCTGTTTACGTTGTGCATTATAGATCCATCAGCAGGATGATCAAATGAAACATTAAAAAAAGTTCATGGCTTTTCATTTGTTGAGGAATTATTTCAGCGTTTACGCTAACTAGTTTGTTCCATAACGTCTTAGTTGGAAATAACAAGATAATCACAAACAATTAAGTTATTACAGTATTATTTCTCCCCAAACAATTTACAGCTCTGGGGGGAAAAAATTAAAAGACCACTGCAAAATTATCAGTTTCTCTGATTTTATTCTTTATAGGTTTATATTTGAGTTAAATGAACTTTGTTCTTTTATTCTATGAACTACTGACAACATGTCTCTGAAGTTAAAAGCAAAAATGTAGTATTTATGTTGCAGAAAATGAGAAACTGTTAAAATAATGAAAAAGATACGGCTCTTTCAGACCTCAAATAATGGAAA
The DNA here is from genome assembly GCF_000485575.1 of Poecilia formosa. Lineage (NCBI taxonomy): Eukaryota > Metazoa > Chordata > Actinopteri > Cyprinodontiformes > Poeciliidae > Poecilia > Poecilia formosa. The sequence continues at coordinate 2,784,297 of NW_006799980.1, read as the reverse complement.
GAAAACAAGTTCATGTTCATTTAGAAACAACAATACTGATGCTTCTAAATGTTTCTATTGTTTTGACTCAGGAAGAGTTCAGAAACCAATATTTGGTGGAAAAACCAGGAGGTCCAGTGGAGTGGGCTCTTCATTTTCCCCAGAGTTGCATGTTATACTTTCCAAAATTTGCTTATTTTTTATTTTTTAGAAAAACCTACACAGGCATCTAAGGAGCATCCTTTCGGTGTGGAGAAGCAGTGACTCTACTCTTACCTCCCTGATGAAGGAGCTCCTCACTCAGTTTTAAGGTAAAACAGGGTAACTTGAAGAGAAAGCTCATTTTTGTTGGCTAAATGTCTTAAAATATAGCTTATCTTTTGGAAAGAAAATTCTGAATTATGATCTAAATGAGTCTTGTAAGGTTTCAAGCCTATGAATCCTTATCCGGTCATTTTCAGCTGATAAACATTGAGGTATGAAGCCAAACCCAACAGTGTGCGGACACGGTTTCATGCTAACGTGTGGAGTTTTTATTGGGCTCAGTAAAATTATCTGTTACCAAAACACATGAGCAAAATAAAACATACAAAATGGAGTAAAAGGGTGGACATTTATACCGAGTAAAACAAATTAGAAGAAAAGAAAAATATTATACGTTATTCAGCAAAAAATTTGAACCAAAGGTCACATTCCCAGAGGTGATGGATGGTCTCTGCAAGATTCTCTTCTTCTTCACCTTTATAATCCACTTTCACTCTGCAATGGCACAAAAGTCACATGTTTCTACATTTTTCTTTCCGTTGACAGGTGGTTTAGCTGTTAATAAGTGTGAGCTCGGTGTTAATATGTGCCATTTCGGCGGCACAGTTCACTCATGAATGTTTTGACAGCTCACAGACATGCAGCCGCCGCTGCGTGACGTTTCAGACTCTAATGTCGGATCTGAAGGGTAACTGTTAATCTCGAAGCAGCGCAGACAGGTTTCTCTCAATATTTGACTCGTACGGAAAGAAATCCTTCTCAGTATGTTTGTTTTTGTCAGTATTTAAAGTACCATAAATTGAAATAGGACAATTTCATTCATATTTCTGAATTTGAAATTTGCATTTCAAAAATGTTGCTACCTTTATTAATGATTGACACATCTGGAAGATGTGCCTTTTCACAATATTTTGCAATTTCAGACCTATTCTTTCCTCCGTTAATACACACAGGAACAACTCCTATAGCAAAAACACATACATTTTAAATATTGATATCTCTGTAAAGCTTTATTCCTTACACAAAAGACTAACCTCTTCCTTCCCGTGTACTTATTAATTAATTTCTCTTTGTAATTAGGTCATTTTGATGAATACAGGAATAAGCAATCATAATAAATATCATTGATATTGATTACGAATTTTGTTGGTTCTGATCCTTTATGGACCGGTTGATTGTAGTAGTTGTGGTGGTTTGCACAATTGCTTTTTGCAACAATGTGAACGCATCGTGTGCATGCATGATTACAGATAAAAGACACATTAAATCAATTATGTTTCATTCGTGTTGTCATCAAACAATCGCATGCATTTAAATTTCAGTTCAGAAGTGATTAAGAATCATGCTGACATGCTTGATTGCGATACAGAAAATGAAACTGGACGAAAATACGAGACATTTCTCGCCGGCTTAATGTTTAATTTTGTTTGCTTTTATTAAAATTTGCAACTAATTGATTTGTTGACATGGATTGTTACTCGTGAGACTTACCTGACAGGATGAAGCATGCTTTCAAAGCTTCATAAAGTTTATTTTTTTCCCTGTGTAAAATATGGCAATAAATGAGAGCAGGTCAGGTAACTGTTTCCTGTTTAGTGGAACAATTGCTGCCAATTCACATGCAAAATTAAGACTCAATTAAGACTCATACATCTATTTTTTTCCCTCTGTCTTGTTTCCCCTGATAAGAACTGAAAACTGTGACAACAAAAGTAAGAAATACACACTTTGCTGACCGGTGAGCTTTTTTTTAAGCTTTCACCATCTCAGAAATATTCTTAGTAAAGAACTCATTCCCATTCTTTCAGTTTTGTTTCGTTTGAGTGCAGATTTAATCGACTCACATCGCTGTCGTCCTGGCAGTCGCCACAGATGCATCCTAAGCAGCCGTTGATCACCTGGACGCCACAGAGTATGAGCTGCAGCAAGCCCATCCCCAGCAGGATGGAGAACAGCACGATGTGCCACAGAACTATGTTTTCAGGCTTCTTGCAATCTGACCACAAGTCCTGGTTCCAAAGATAGCTGCTGTTACCCCTGAGGAAGAGAAGAGCGGAGGATTGGTCAGCATGCACAACACTGATGCAAGTATGTGCTTCACAGGTAAGAAGGCAGGATCTTTTGGTCTTTTTTCTCCTTTTGGCAGAGGAAAAAGAGGGGAATGATTGAGTTTTACTTTAATTAAACAAAAAAGAAATGTATGTAGAGGAAAAGTAAGAAATTAGCATAGCATAAGTTGCTCCAATCTAAGTTAAACCACGTTTTCGTTGGCACTTAGAAAGACTTTAAAATGACAACTCCTTACTGTGTTTTCCATCTTGACCACATTATTGGAAAATAATTTATGTTAAAGATTATTTTGAAAGAGAAGTATCAAAATGTTTTTTACTTAGAGTGAAATCCTAAAGAAGTTCTTGTCAGATCACCACGTTCCCACTGAAGTTCAGTCAGGATTTATATCATCCAAGCATTTCTGTTACCTCAGAAATGCCAGTAATGAATTACTTTATGAACCCATAAACAGAAAACAGCACGATGACGTGTTATTACTTTATTCAGCCAAATTATCTGACTCGATGTTGAAACCTCTTGATTCTGTAACAAGTATTGAAATTCTTGTAAAAAGCATAATTATTTGACTGACAGGACCGAGTGTTACTGTAGAAAACAATATATTACCTCCACTTACGGTATTTAAGCGGAGGCTCGTTGCTCAGTTTAGATGTATCCTGTGCATCTTTAACAGGATTCTTAGATAGTAAAGGATCTTATCTTTATGTAAAGATAAGGTCAATACAAATGTTATCAGTTTAAGATACAATCATGTGTGATCTAGCACGGAGCGCAGAGGTGAGTTTTCTCATAGTCATCCTTATCCACGACCCACCTGGAGTGTTTGCTGCTAAGAGGCTCAGTGGCAACGGACCAAAGCACATTCAGTGTTCACTGGTTTTTCTGTTGGAAGTAAATTCGACAAAAATCTGGCCATTTGTGGATCTTTTTGTGCACCGTATCCAAATATTCTAAAGAAAAACCTACTTGAGAAGCTGAGACACTGAGGTATAATGCTGTTTGCAAATAAGTCTATCCAATAATGCCAATTGTTTTTCTAGTCCCCGATTGGCTGTAGTCCCCAAGAACTGAAGTGAGGAAGTAGGGCTGAAACGATTCCTCGAGTGATTCGAGTACCTCAATTATTAAAATTCCTCGAGGAAAATTTGCCTGCCTTGAAGCTTTGTTAATTTATGTTTTATTATTTAGTGCACCGTGTTCCGGCTGCAGCGCTCTCATCGATCAATCGATAGATTACTCGATTACTAAAATATTCATTTACAACAGCCTTATAAGGAAGATTGTAGCTTATGTAGCATCTATAGATGTTAGCTACAGTTAGCTAACATCTATAGCCTGTAAAATAACTACAGCTATTACTAAAGGTAACTGTAAATGTTAGCTACAGTTATCTGTAGCTAACATTTACAGTTACCTTTAGCTAGCATCTACCTGTAAATGTTAGCTAACATCTACAGTTACGTGTATTTGTTAGCTTACCATAGCTAACATCTATAGTTAGCTAACATCTAACTGTAGTAGCTGTTAACCACCAAGACGGTTTACATGGTGCTTATTAATGCATATAAAAGTAAATTTATTGCTTGAACTATAAAGATAGCCAATTATAAGCATTTTTATAAGGGCTTTAGGTATTAGCTAGTATATCCCATGTGAACACTGAGGTTCCACTAAGTTAAAGGCCTAGTAAAGTGTGTGATAGTAGGACTTAAAAGACTTTTTCCTTATACTCCTAAGTAACCAGTTTGCATTCAGATGACGTCTGATGGTTTTTTTGGAGACTTGGAGACTCTTTTGTAAATGTTGAACTTCGGCCATTTTTCTCCCTCTCCTGACGCTGTGCGAGGCATCAAGGTAAACATGTTCCTCTTTGCCCAGCTTTCTTACATTTCCAACTCCTTAATTATTGCTCTGGTTGTACATCTGTTCAACTTTATACACGCAGCGATTTCTGTTTAGTCATTTCCTGACTCGTGAAGATCAACACAAAGTTGATTTACTTGAATGGCATGTTTTCTTCGCCGTAAGATATTGAAAAGTTATCTGAGTAACAACTAATGACACTAATGATCATTAGTTGTTACTAATGATAACTTATCTTTAGAAGTATGCGTAATAAAAAGTTATGCATACTTCAAAAGATACTTTGGTTGCATCTGTTTTGTATCAGTGGTTAGATTTGGTATCAGTGATTTTGGTCAAATTTGTCATTTATGTTTAATTTTATATTCCTCATTGAATAAATGTACTGAAATTACAAGTTATATTTTTCTAAGAATTTCACTGTCAGATTATGCTGCTGAGTTAAAACGTAAATTCATTTTAACACACACAATGTTGCAAAGAAACGTGGAGAGTGTCTAAAACCAAACTACACCAGTTATCTGCAAACAAACGATTATATCTTGTGATCAGAAGGACTCAGTTCTTGTTTTGTCATGTTGTCCTTTTTGGTTTGAGGGAAGCGCAGGGCCACTGCTGTGAGCGCTGCCGAGGATCCTGTGCTGGCTAAACCAAAAAACAAAGGAAGAGGAAACTGGGGTTTTCTGAAGGAAGGACAAGTGGAGGCTAAATTATAACACCCTTCCATAAATTGCGTAATAAAAAGTTAGTTTCCTCCCTGGAAACAGTGATGGCTTTTAAACAGCTGGCAGCCTCCATTCATATTTATTGCACCGTCATTTTTGCTGGACAGCTTTAATCTCCCGATCAGGTGTGTTAAATCATATCTGCTTGTGAAATTGACCACTGACGCCAATCAGGTTATTACTGGGTGGATCTTGTATTAACTCATTCTTTATTGGCCTTCAGAGAAGCAAAGATAAACGGTATTAAGATTATGCTTTTTCATTTCATATTTGTGGATGTAATGAGCACAACACGTGCATTTAAATACTGTTTGGCATTTTGAGCGTTTTGAATAGAAGCTGTCCACTTAGAAAAGAAATCATTGGCTCGGTGCGCCTCCTGCTGGATGCAAACAGTATTGCATTTATAAACAGTTTCCAAGAAGAACTCAAACTGTTCTTTGTCTGATATAAGAGTAATATAACTGATCAGACAACTGATATAGCAGAACAATCAATAACTGCACATGGAAATATGCAGCTATCTCTCCTCTAGGTCCCAAAGTTGCAGCAGTTATCGTGGTTAGTGGAAATGACACGTCAGGATGGGAGAAACACTCACGCGCCCAAGTCCTCAAAGGGGTATTTCCATTGGCCATCATCAATCTGACACTTAGGTCCCACCGCCAACGCAGCTATGGCCACACATGAGCAGTAAACTGCCCCCAGCAGGCCGAAGACAGAAGAAAAGACTGAGCTCAGCATCTGAAAGAGACATGAGATATCCATAGAAACTATATTTATGATTTGAAAGATGATTTTGTTGTTGGTAAATTAAGATAGCAAGTGGAATCTGGGAGTGAAATGTTAGATTTAACAGAGGGCATACTTCCTTTTTTTTCTTATGAATGTTGTTCTATGTGATTTAATTTTCACACCAAAGGTTAGCTGGAATTGGAAAGATTTTTTTTTTATTCATCTTTGATTTGAACACGGTATTTTACATGGGCAACATTTCAGTCTGCAGAACAAGAAACAAACAAACGTACTTATAGTTAAAAAATAATCAGGATGTTACAAACCAAGAGGTCCTGTTTCAGACTGCTGCTAACTTTTCAGACTGATGGGCTCCAGTGCTTTATTTAAGAGGGTGATTGATTCAAATTCTTTCTGCGCTCATTTATAGGTTATTTATTGATTAATATATTGCATGTGTTTATTTATTTGT
>NW_006799980.1:2766835-2777984 GCF_000485575.1 Poecilia formosa | reverse complement strand
TTCTATTCTATTCTATTGTATTCTATTCTATTCTAATTCTTGATAAATAAGAAGAAGTGCTGTAAAATTTAATGAAGCAGTATCAGTTGTTGAATAATATATTTAGTAAAAGATAACACCTGAAGAAAATGATGTGAAAGGTGAAGTATTCCTCTAAGGATGCAGCTGAATGTTTCTTGGTTGTAAATATGTTGCATAATTTTGCCGTTATCAGACCAATCCCCACCACAACACCCACTGCGTTTCTTTTTCAAGTGGCTCCACTCACCCTGCAGCGATTGCCACAGCAGCCTTGTCCACAGCAGCCCTTGCCCCCGGCCCTGATAGCTGAGGAGCTCGGGCACAGCATCTATAAACGCACAAAAAGCAAAAAGATCATCAGTGTTATTGAATTGAAGATGAGATTCATGACAAAAATAAAAGCTGTTCAGTGTGTCTTGCAATACTTATGTTGCCTCCTAAATGCTAGACTCTACACCTTCAAGGTTCTGTTTTTTGATTAAAACTCATTTTTAGGTTTAAGTTTACATCACAAATAGGGCTTAATGTTAGCTTGTGATCATAAAAGCTTAAAATACAAGATTAAAATGTATGACAACATCAAACAGGCCCCAGTAAATTCATAAGACTGTATTCTTATCTCCTTTGGCAAATATTTGTGAATCCTGAAGCCAGTTGTGTCTAACTGGGCCCAACGTCCACACAGCTAGAGGTAGGAAAGGAAAAGGGATTGAACTTCCTGGTCTTTGTCTCACGTGTTTTCATCATGTGGGAAAAACAGCAGCTAGACGTGGCACTCATCGCTTTACTAGATTAAATATTTATGAATTATCTAGATAACCTCTGAATCTTGAGATAATGTCCATAAATATTCACAGATTGACGCTTTTCTGTGGGTATTTTTCAGTTTTCTATAAGGAGATTCATTAGGAACACTGACATTCAACTACTTTATAATAACTAAGCTTTACGTTCAAAACTCACAACAACTGAAGTTTTCCATCAGAAGAAACTTCTGGAACAATTTGTGGCTGTTGAGACCAAAGTTCAGCAAATGTTATGGTCATAATGCAAAACTTTGTTTCTGGAGGCAACCAAACACTATTATATTATATTATATTATATTATATTATATTATATTATATTATATTATATTATATTATATTATATTATAGTATATTATATTATATTATATTATAATGTATTATATTTATTATATTAAGTGGACAAAACTATAGTTGTGATTGCATAATACTTTTGTTACTTTTGCATGAACTTGTTCAAATGAAACTGAACTAAAATGAAATTGAAAAGTTCACATTTGTGAAAAAACGAATAAATTATTAACAGTTTATCTTAGTTTTCCCCTTACATTCAGACTGAAAACCTGTAACCTCTTTTCTTCAACAGTAATTTATATTTACTGTTCTTAATTTATGTAATGTCAATATATTTGTAACACTCCAATGAAAAAACACTTCAAAAATGCAGGGCGTTTTGTTGATTTTTTACTAAAAAATTTAGAAAGACTTGTAATGTTTTCTGAATCTTTTCTGTCATAAATCTCAGAGATTTGGCTTTTTCATTTCACATGAAAAGTAACTTTTGTTAACAGATAAACATGGCCAAATAAATATAAAGATGTTGATACTCAAACATTGTTAAACTACAATAAATCCCACATTTTGAATTTGGCTTCAACCAATTCTTCATATGAGAATGTTTTCCTTTTTGATTGAGGTTCCGCTTGCTTAATGATCTTGTTTAAATAGTGTTTCTGCTTGTTTCTTTGTTTAAAGGCTTTTGGATTTTTTTCATATTTTCAAGCTAAGGTATTTGACAGTAGAAGTACGTATTAGATTACGATTTTCCTAAAACGAAACCTAAATGTGGCAACGATCAGAAAGGTTTTAAAACAAAAAATTACCACAAATTACAAAAAAAACTGAAAACAGGATTAAGGGACTAAAATGATCATCTACTTAGAGGAATAAAGCCTCATTATTCTATCATTCTCCTCAGTAAAACTCCATAAAAGCAGGACATTTGAATTTACAAGTTTACACAAGAACAAGTGAAAGACCCAATAAAAAAACATTAACAACTGTATATAAAACGAAAACACACTGATACTCACAAAGAGACCTCCGCCGATGATGCCCCCCATGAGCCAGACCTGCAGGGTGATCTGGTTGGTTTGCAGCTTCTCCCCATTGGGGAAGAAAAGCAGCAAGTTGGAGATCATGCAGATGAAGGCCGACGGCAGCAGGATCAGGCCCACCAGGCGGGCACACTGTCCAGTACAACACATCCTGTCAGGATTATCCCTTTCAGCCTAACAAACTGTCCGCTCTCTCTTCTCTGACAGCCTCTTCAAGCCGAATGCGAGCGAAGGAAAAGCGACTCGGACCATAAAAGGCTGTGAACGAGACAGGAGGATTGCCGCTGACTCTGACGAGCCGAAAGTCAAACACAGCGAGTGACGGTTACAGCAGGAAGGGAACAAAGGCCAAGAGTCAGTGCAGCTACCCCCAATCTAATCAGATATGTTCACCTGCCTGACCGTTGATAACGCAAAAATAAACATGAATATACTCAGAGGAGGTTGGATGAACATGAAGAACAACTCGTTACGTTGCTACTGCTGAACTCCCTTTGCTACACGCTGAGCTTGTTATCGCTCAGGTGTTCGATCTGTGTGTCGATACACACCCACATGTGGGTTTGGTGCCTTAATAAGTGATTGTTTTCTAAAGATGGTACCCAACAAAACCCAAAAACTGAGCTTTTCAATAAAGAAATGTAAAATATTTCATTAATGAAGAATTTGGACAGATGCAAACATTTAGTTAGGAATGCAACAAGGTGATCATAACTGATTTAACGCTTAATGTGTGACTTTAAAGGAAGTTGTTAAGTGTTCATATGTTGATATGGTTTGCAGCCACTTATATAATCTTGTGGTATTTTTGCCCTTTAACACATCAAGTGTTCAGCTCTGTTGGGATATGTCACATATTTATGGCTTTTATACCTTTTATAGCATATTAAACTATTCTAAATTATAAATCTTCCAACAAATACAAATGGAGAATTCAATAACCTTACGCTCTTCAAAAGCAACAATTGGCCAATTGTTTTCAATCGGCGGCAAACATCAAACGGATAATGATTTACGCGACGTAAGCGAGTCCAGATGTTTTGACGTTACACCCTCTGGTGGTTAAAGCCTGGTGCTGTCATCAGCTCTGCTGTGTGTCATAAACGCTCCAGTGAGTTCTGGGTCTCTTCCCAGTGGGACGGGTCCAGGTGAGGCGATCAGGGAGAATCCTGATCAGCTGCCAGAATCATCTCGACTGACTCGTTTCTGGAGTTTTAGCCAAAAATAGTACTGAAGTAAGAACTCCTACATATTTTTACTCAAGTAAAAGTAAAAAGTAGCCATCCAAGAAATTATTGTTATTATTCACATCAACCATTTAATGATTAAAAATGACATAGTCAGACGGACCAAAATATGAAGTTTTGTGAAAATGTTGCTATTTTAGAGCCCAAAATGAAAATAACTCATATAAATAACACAATTTCAAAATAACAAAATCAAGCAAAAGACAAAAAAAAATTAAAATAAAAAATTCCAAATCAATTTATTTCAATATAAAACTTAATGAAGTATCTACAGAACAGTATGGACACCACCCAATAATTATAGAAGCTAAGCTGGTCTCTCAATAAATCTCTATTTGCTAATCAGGATGTGTCTGATCCATTTGAGGCATTTATTTATTCCCCATCCAAAGATGGCAGCGCCTCCCATTGAGGACCATTGCTTTAGACTTGGTGCCAGTATCCTTAATGTAACTAGTTATTCTGTCTACAGAGCTCATGAACAGAATTGGGAACAAAGAGCCAATCCTGTAAGAGTTCAAAAGTCACTATGAATTAATCTCTTATTACTGTAATGCCGAACCAAACTTTCTCTCTGATTGGTTGTTCACTGACCAAACAGCTTTTTGTTGAGGCCTCAAAGTGGCGAGGAACAACAATTCAATCTATTTGTTTACTCCTCTAATGGATGACGTCCATTTAAATGTTGGACGTCTGGAAATTCTCAGGAATTTTTTTTACTTTTACTTTCTCTTTTTTCCCACTTTCATTGTTTGCCAGCCTGTCGAAAGAGAAATAAAACCAAGCAGAAAAAAAACACAGCTGATGTAGGAAATCCCCATTTGTTCTTGGCAGCTTTTATGTGTATAATGTAAATCAGTGAGCAGTCTGACTCAGAGATTTGTCGGAACAAATGGCAGGTAAGTGAAATATTCAGAAATATCGAACAGATACAGAGGAATCATTCCTTCAGGACTGAACGTGGCCACAGCAGGGTGTTTGATGTGTGAAGGTTTTTCAGGTAAACTGGAACTGAGATCTATAGGTAGAGTATTAGTTTCTGCATTGTGGTATTGTTTGGCATATTTCACTTTATTCTGTGTAAGAATGTTACTTTATATTCAAGTAGACATAAAAAAAAGCCAAGTCATGCTATTTAATGAAATCAGGGCCCCATTCCAACAATAACTACGTCCGTCCTTAGCGCCATCTACAGGCCATCCGGTGACGGTCACTGTTGGAACCGCGTGGACACTTCAGCTGGTCCGTCCACCACCAACACCTCCGAGACTGTCAGGTGAGCAGAGAGTCACAGTTTATGAGCCGAGGCTTCAACAAAAATATCCCTCAGCTGCCTTTTAATTATGTTTAAGGATATGACCTTGGATGTGTAACACATGTTTTTGTTTTGCTGTGAATCTGCTTGCGCAACAGGATTTTTTTTTTTTTTTTTTCGAAACATTTTTGTCCTCAAGCGCCCCATACATTTCTGGTTAGTCTGCCTAGTAACCTCTGCATGCTCAAAACAGTCTGGCTAGAAATGAAACTGCTTTCACTTCACAGAAGGGAGTTTATCCGAAAAAGATTGAAAATGAGTTTTATTCAACCAAGAAGCTTGTTTAAATGAGACAAGCAATTTAATTCAGTTGGGTTTTGAAAAACAAGAATAATGTGCTTTTATTTGTATGCTAAAAGTAATTTCTGGCTTCCTCAATCTTTATTTGCATTACTGCCATCTAATTATTTCTGACCAGCTTTTTGTATTTCTTGCTGGTATTTTGACAACTACGAAGACATAAATATTAATTCAGCTCTACAGAAATACCTAATCCGAATTTTTAGATTACTTGTCCCCTCACTTATTTTTTTGTTATTTCTGTTATTAACAGTATTGTCATAGAGGTATCTCTCACTACGTGAAAAATAATGTTCTGACTCTCACAGTTACAGTTGCAATGATATGGATCGTCCTCACCGTGGCTCGAGTGATCTTCGGTTGGTAAACTCCTTCTTCTTCTTCTGCAGCATTCAGTCTTGTTCCTTGGTCTTCGATCGTCACTTTCTGAACTCACCATCTGCCCACAGGTCTTGCATATTTCCAGGATTGTCCTCAGCAGCCGAACATCCCTAAATATCTCTTAGGGATGGCTCTGTTCCCCCTCCTGGCTGCGCTTGTGACGAAAGATGCTGCCCGACCACAAGAGCATCCCAGTTGCCTCAAAGCCTGTTTGCAGTTTTTTCTGGGCCTGTTCATGTTTGCTTGGCTCCTATTAGGTACTGAGAAAAAAAAACATAGAAATGCTCCTTAAACACTTTACAGTTTATTTCAAAATGTTCTGTTTTGCTCTGGGCTGTCATGACATGTTGAGGTCTGGTTAAATATGGAGTTCCTCAGGGATCCATGTCACCTCCGTCCTGTTCTTCTTTTACATGTTGCCCCTTGGAGTCTTTCCATAATGAACTTAGGATTTCATACGAATATATCTGGGATTAAAATTGAGTTCTGACATAAATAAATCAAATTTGTAGTACCTGCTCACTCTGTAGAAAGCCAGCTTACTCTACGATCCATCAAATACTATTTTTTTGCTACTTCTTTTTACTTGTTTTATACTATTTTGGTCCAACTTGTCTGATTTAAAAAGGTGCTGTATGGATACAATAAACCTGACATGCTACTGGATCTAACTTTACGATTTTGTCTCATGTACCCGCCTCTAGGTGCCGTGTGGGTTTTCGCCGTCTACCAGCCAAACTACGACCCCTCCGCTGCTGATGGCCTTTACTGTAATAAAACGCTGTACACCTTTGCTTTCTGGAACGCCGTACTGGAGACTTTTGGGTTTGTCGTCATCCTGGCTAAACTCTGCAAAGGACTGGTGTGTTACGTGAACTTAAGTCCTGTGGATGCAGAATTTTACAGGAATGTCTGAGGTTCTGTGTGACCGCTTGCAAATAAACTGTAAAATGTTATTCATATTTTTAAAAAGTCTAAAATATGCTGAAGTAAAAATGGTTGTACAACTTTGACTGACGAAGAAAAGAATATTCTTGCTTTTAGTCTTTTGTGATTATTTTATTTATCTATTGAGTAAAGAACAGAAAACATGACAAAAATGCTTTTTTTATTTCTTTAAAGAAAACTGTATTGCTGTCACATGTTCTCACATGCTGCATCCTGACATGGGATGTTGTAAAATTCAGTATCTGCAGCCAGATGACAAATACAGAGTTGATCTTGTTTCTCGTTATAAAGATCCTCCCTGTATTTTTTAGCAACCCGTAATTTTATAATATTTGTAACTGTCTGTTACATCCGTACTCTACATATGCAGGTCAGTAGAATCTCTTAAATAATCAATGTAACCTTTATTGAACAATTGAAATATTAAAGGAGTTTGATAAATCTTTCTTATTGAAGGTTTTGACTTTCAATGCCATCCATCCATCCATCAGGTCATTTTCTCTGTATCTGTTGATTCCTAATAATTCAAAACTGAGCGTTTTTGGAACTGTGTTGGATTTTTAGCTGAACATTTTTCTATTTTAAATAAAAACAAACAGTGGATTAAAACTAAAGTATGAGTGTGAAATGCTTTTTGAATGTTAGCAAGAGGTCTAGCAGCTCAGTTTCTGTTGGGTCCCATAAATCGTGTGACCGGCGACACTTCTGATCAGCCATTTATGTGGAGGCTAAATTGTGCCGCTGTCACCTTGTAAACCAACTCGGCTGCCACATAGCCGTCAGTTCTCTGCATATCATTTACTCTGCTTGAGTAAATAAGATTGACAACATTAACGGGTTAGCAGTTAAATTTCTATTACGACATTAAGTACATCCATGGTACCGACTCAAGAACTCCTTGATTGTTCTTACTACAGACGTGGCTAAATCAAAATATAATCCTTTGTTTCAGTAAAGATTAATGCTGAACGCTTTGCTCAGATAAACTACCTCTAGCAAACAATTTAAACATTTTGGAGTGTGTCTAGTTTAGAGTATACGTGCCATAAAATATCAAGTAAAACTAAATATTTGTTTACATTCATTTCATGTGGACTATAAAGTTTTAGGTCTATATATTTTGTGGAGGATTCATCATTATACTAAAAGTATATGAGCTTCTCTACAGTAGTTAATGGCTTTTTATGAAAGACGTCTGAGTAAATATTCAACCTCTCAATAAAACTGCAGGCTCAGACTGCATTGTTTTGGTTTTACTTTCTCTCTCTACTTTTAATGCCATCTCAACTTGTTGAAAATTCCTTTCTCTTTTCTTTTTTTTTCCAAACTGGCTTGTCAAGTTACGGTAAACAAACACGAGCAGCTCATCGAAGAATTCCCCGTTTGTTTTTGACAGGACTCGAGCGCAACTTAAACTACCTGAGCAGCCAGATTTGGAGAAAGGAAGTCCTCTCCAGGCAAATGGCAGGTAAGAGGATCATGTTACAGTTTCATAAAAATATGTTGAGATGTGAGGTCGGGCAGAAGAGATGCATCTGTAGTGGGAGTGATATGTGGGACAAGCATGTTTTAATGTTGTAGTTGTTAGCTTGTACAGTTAAAAATGACACAAGGTATTTTGTTTAAAGCCAAGGCTCTCAATGGATAGACATCCAACAATGGACATGTTTTATAGCTGACCTGTGCTTAAATGTCAATTATTTTTACACTACATTCCCACCTACTAGAATTGAGTTGAATAGAAAAAAGCTTAGCTTCATGCGTTATTTATTTGGGTAGAGACACTTTTTGATGATCTTTAATTCAACCGAACATTAATACGGAAAAAAACCTGTTGTTTAGCTCCATCTGCAGGCCGTCCAGTGACAGTAACTGTTGGAACCGTTTGGAAGCTTCAGTTGAACCCGTCACCGCCAGCGCCCATCAGACTGTCAGGTGATCGATCGATTATCAGTTATTTATCCGACTTCCCCAGGATAGTTCAATACAGCAGCTGCACATTTACACGTCTCTTTTAAAGCAGTAAGGATGGGACACTGTGTAGTTACTATATCCATCAGTCCGTGTTCAGAGGCTACTTATCGATTCAGAGTCCTGGTGGGTGGGGTGCTGCTCCAGTGAACCACACCCACCGGTTCTCCAGTGGGTGTTAGATGGTTGTGCTTCAGACAGGTGGCCAATCTGCCATTTGTTCCGACTCCAACTGATCCCCACAAAAATTCAACCTTAAAACTATCATTAACAGAGAAAACCCATATGCTGACGGAAGTGAAACTACTGTCAATATCAACACACCGAACTCATAAACTCTTTTAGCCACATCAACGTCTTAAGTAGAGCTTATTCGAGTGAGTCCTTTCTACTAACTGTAAAGCATTCCCGTTTGATGATTGCAGTTGGAACTGCAATCACCTGGACTTGCCTCACTGTGGCTCGAGTGATCTTCGGTTGGTAAACTCCTTTTTTTCCCCAAGTGACATTTTGTCTTGCTGTCTTTGAACTACACACCCTGACCTCGCTGTCTGTCGACAGGCGTTGTGTATTTCAGGGACTGCCCTCAGCAGCCGAACATTCCCAACTATCTGCTGGGGTTGGCTTTGATTGCCCTGCTCATGATTCCCTTTGTGACTCTGCCCTGCGAGAGCTATGCCGCTCAGCCAAGAGAACATCCTAGAGGGTTCAAAGCGTGCATGGCGGGTTTTGTTGTCCTGTTTATCTTCGTATGGTTTCTGTTAGGTAAGGATGGAAGAATTGGTACCAAATATCGGATCCAAGCAGATTCAAGTTTATTTGTGAATGAACAAAAACTGACAGTGTTTGTCTCCCGTGTCCTCTCTAGGTGCCGTGTGGGTTTTCTCGGTCTATCAACCAAACTACGACCCCTCTGCTGCTGATGGCCTTTACTGTAATAAAACCCTGTACACGTTTGCCTTCTGGAACGCCGTACTGGAGACGTTTGGGCTTGGAGCCCTCTTAGCCAAGTTCTGCAAAGGAATGCTGTGCTATGTGAACATGAGTCCGGTAGACAGAGGTTTTTACGATAATGTGTGAGATATTGTAAGGATAATGTACAATTTTATTTATGTAAAAAAATAAATAAATGTGGCGACATTGTGTTTTGTATCTGAGAAACTAATATATTGATCTTGATTATTGTGTCTGTTCAGTAAACTCTATGTAATATAATAAAACAAGTTTTTAATGAACTAAGTGGCTGACAAGTACTTGGTGAAAACAAAAGTAGATTAAATTCATTCAAAATAAGTTTGTCGATGTGAATAAATGTCAAAATTATACAGACTGAAAATACATTAAACTGCAAATGTGAGGCTCCCAAATTGGATCTCACGAAGGAGGATTAGATTGTTGCAATGCCAAATAAAGATGTTTCTACTTAAAAACGTTTTCCGATGGCAGAACCACCACTGCTTTGGGCAATTCATTTACTGTTTAAACGGGAGTCCCCCATCTGGTCCTATCAGAAACATGCGGAGATCTCTGTCATCGCTGATCAGCCAGTCAGGTGGAAGGTAGTGCAGGCGTGCACATGCAAACCAGCTCAGGTCAGCCAGCCCGAAAAAAACAAAATCTCTAAAACATTAACAGCTCATTTGTCCATCACGTGGTGGTTCAGCTTTAGACGGAGAAACCGTCCAGAACAGTCCATCTAACAAAGTGGGAGACTAATCTGCTACTATGACAGGTACGTCCATCGAGTTTCACCTGTTTAAAAACTCCCTTATTAGCCACGTGGCTCTCTTTAAATACAGTATTTGTTTCGCTAAAGGCTAATCCTGTATTTTCTGCTCAGATAAAGTGACAGAGCTGGTCTCAAAGTGCCTACAGGCCCGGGACTTGGCTTACTGTCCCTACAGCCGCTTCCCTGTCGGTGCCGCCCTTTTAACAGCAGATGGCGCCATTGTCACAGGTAAGAAACAGGTGGCTCAAACAGAAAATCGCGCAAATACAGTGTTCAACCTGTTGTTATGTGACTATAATAAATTAATTTAAATAAATCACTTGGGGAGTGGCAATGAGAAAGTGGTAGAGTTTGACCGGTGGGAAAAAAGAGGCAGATTTGCATTTATACACACAAAACAACAGTTAATTTTTATAAATTTCAGCTTATTTGTAAAAATCAATTCATTTCAATTGTAATCTCTACCAGACAAACAGATTCAATTTAACTCCAACTACAATTTAATTTACAAAAATGAAACTGGCTCTGGGTAGGTGGGTATAAAATTATGCAGCACTTTTAAAAACAGCTCTACATGTTTTATTATTTCCAGGTTGCAATGTGGAGAATGCCTCCTATGGCCTGACCGTGTGTGCCGAGAGGACGGCCGTCCAGAGAGCCGTAGCTGAGGGACATAGACAGTTCACCGCCATCGCTGTGACATGGTAAGACACTTCATGCCGGTCAAAATTCAAACGATATCACAGTCATTTACTCGTCTTCCTCTCCGCCCAGTGATATCAAAGACCGTTTTGTTGGGCCGTGTGGAGCATGCAGACAGGTTCTCATGGAGGTGAGACTATCCACAGAACTGTTCTGTGTTTTCATAAGTTCTGCATAGAGTTTAAACACCTGCATGATAGTAGAAGGTGCTTAGGAAACTTGAATCATTCAAAGGGTCGTGTAGATATTTTGTAAGACAGAATTTACTGGGAATGAGAAAAAAATGTCTCTTTGTATAGTCAATCAATCAATCTTTATTTCAGACACAAAAGAGGTCCATAGTAAAACAAAAGAAAAAGAAAACAAAAAGAAACATGACAGTCACTGAGCCACAA
>NW_006799980.1:2752175-2766102 GCF_000485575.1 Poecilia formosa | reverse complement strand
ACCGTTACCAACATTATACGATTCAGCCAATGTGTTAGCCCATTTGACATACATTAGTTGAGGACCATACCAATAGACCATTATTCTAATTAGATATTTGGGTACACCTCTGCTTTCTAACTTGCAGAACAATAGTAAAAGATGCTTATGTTTTTTCTTGTTTTACTGTTTCTGATCTTCTTCCACTGAAATAAAAGATTAGTTTTTATTTTTATGCTTTATACACATCTTTGCATGGATAAAAATAATTTTGGGATGACCTGAACTTAATCAGTGACCCAAAACTTACACTTTTTTTCCCTGTTCTGTGTCTCATATGTTATGTTGACAGTGTAGTTACTTATAATGTTTAGGGTTAGTTTAGGAAGTTTCGATGCTTGAGATCAAATAGTGAAACTTCAGGAGGAGTTGGGTGTCTCAGAGCACACCTAACTCTTAACTGTTCTGATAAGATTTGGGAAATGGTTCCTGAGTCAGTCTGAAATTAAATTGCCCTGTGAATAACGGTGAGGGCACTTCTTCTTCTTACGTCTCTGTTTCTCTCGTGTTTTTCCTACCCACAGTTTGGATCGAACTGGACCGTGTATTTGACTAAGCCAGATGGAACGTACAAAGAAACTAAGCTTCACGAACTGCTGCCTTTGCCATTTTCCCCTGAACACCTCGCAAAGAACTGAACACGCTTCCACTGCATCTCTGGATGGCCTAAAACTTGCTGATTTTATCGCAGCTAGCCTAGAAAAAACACTAAATATGAAAACCTGCTGTAGACCCACTACAAACTTATAACCACGCAGTTGATGTAAATCATTTGTAGAAAAAAAACAACATATCTGTCAAGTTTGTAATAAGCCAGAAATTGATCATTCTTTTGTTTTTCAACTTCTATCTACCACAACTGACTGTAAAATGTATTTGTGTCCAATTTCATTTGGCATCACCTTGTAGAAATATTAAATTTTTGAATGGCTGGTTAAATAAACTAAAAAAAACACAACTAAAAATCTAGTTGGAAACTCATGTTGTGAAATCCAAAAGTAATACACAGCCAAAGTCTTTTGATTTATCTGTTAATGTGGTTAATTAATTTTTCAGATCTATATCAAATCAGAAGAAATAAATTATTAATATTACATATTTATATAATATTGACATAAAATATGAACATTATATACTAATATTTGTCTGCCAGAGGTATAATAACGAGAGAGAAAGAAATTGTCCTGATCGAATAACAGATTTCAAAGTTAGATTCACATTAAGCGTCTCTAGAACCAAAATGTTTTTTATTGCCATTTTTGTTGTCCAGCCCTTTCATCGTGGTGTTGAATGTTGTGTTCCTTGCTAAAGTAGATGATGTTCGGCTTGGCGTTTGACCATTTCTAGGAAGCCCCACATATTGTTGGTGTTTTCAGCCTCGTCAGTGCTGTTCTGTTCTTCTGCTACCTCTTCTTATCCACTTATTCCTCTGGAAGCACAGAACAAGAAACGTAACAGAAAGTTCTGGGTCAATTTTTTAATCGAGTAGCTTTGAAGCTCTGCTCTGAATAGCCTCAATTTTCTAATTATTAAAAGAACATTTTGTACGTCGACACATAAACCGTAGAGTATCCGTGTACGTTTCTTGGTCTTTAAGTGCTTTGATACATTTTTGAGAAGGACATTTGTCAAAGCGGCTAAAGTTTCGTGGTTAAATAATTTAGTTGTGGTTCTGATGTGTTGGAGTCACGTAACCACATTTCCATGAGTGAAAAGGTCAAAAATGCTCTTATTTAGATTTTTTTCTTTTTGGTTTATTTTCCATTATCTTTGTCCATCTTTGAGTTTCCCATTATTCTCCCAGTGTAAGTCCTCATTGTTTTCGACGCTGTTTTGTTCTTTGGCTTTTGGACGTGTGCCCACGCCCCGCAGCTTTTGGATAAGTTTGTTTGTTTTCAAACTCACTTCCCAATCTGTGGAATGCCTGAAAGGATTTTGTCCCCAATCCTGACTTTGACTTTTTGTCCTCAACTCTTTCTTCAAGTCTGTGTCTCTACTCTGTGTAGAAATCTTACGTATGAGTTAAACATTTTGCTCCTTTACTTCCTCCTTCCCACAGTCAAGAACAGAAAACAGATTAGAATATGAATAGATTCATATTCACAAACAAAGCAAATATGGAGAAGGAAGCGTTCTTAAGATCAGAGGAAAGGGTCTTAAACACTGTTCTGAATTGATATGATTTTACATTGCAGGCAGGGGTGCCGTATAAGTGGAAAAAGTTATGACAATTCTAAGGGCCCTGATCAACAGGGGGCCCTCCACAATTTATTTATTTTTTTGTTCATAAAAATAAAAAAATTGGGGCCCTGTCAATTACAAAATTAATCATATTGTATTTTCGGAAAATTGTTTTTAGCAGTAAAAATTAAATGTTCCCACTCCTGGACCAAAAAACACACATCCATATTTTCCCTGAACCCCACCCCGCCCGCCCCCCTGGATCTATAAGAAGTTCCTGCAAACTTGACAGTGACGTTGTTCAGCAGAAGTCAGTGGAAGACATGAACGACTGTGGCAGTTACTATGCTGCTAAGAAAAATTATAAAATCAGATTTTCAAACAAAAAGAGAGAGAGAGAGAGAGAGAGAGAGAGAGAAAGGCAAGAGTGTTAATTTATCACCCAGTTTTTCTCCGAGAGGTGGGTAGACTGTGTGAGATTATCAACCTTTTAGTATAGTTAGCTTAGCTACATACTACTGTTTGCCTCCTTTTCACTAGCATTTAATGAATTAAGGAAAGAAATTCCCATGATATTCATGTATTTAACCTGTACTTTTTACCACACTTAACAACAGATGAGTCAGTCAGCAGCAGCTCTAACTCATGCCCCTCCTGACCCATCTTCTCTGAAGTGAAATTAAAGCTGCAGTATGTAACTTTTCACATATTTGTTAAAACTGTCATTATGTTGTGACAGTATGGTATGAGAGATAATCTGTGAAAGATCTAATCTCCCAGTGCTAGAAACAACCAATCAGTGGCAGGAGAGTTTTAATGCTGTCAATCACAATCTTGTGTGGCTGCTCATCCTTCCTCCCCCTTGCTCTGTGCTATGCTGCAGCTAGCACAGCCTGTTGTGAATGCTCAGTCTAGTTAGCATAGTTACCAATGACGGCAGATAAACGATTTTCCTGTAATGATATGTTGTTTCTCCACCATTAGCACATTTAGCAGTGAATGAATGAAGTTGACTGACTGCTGTCAGACCCTCCTCCTGGTTCTGATTGGTTGTTTTGGCCGGAATGTTGCATTACTTTAACCAGCAGTAGTAATTCAGGGACGAGGTAGAGGAGATTGATTGTTTTCACAGATTATCTGTCTCATAAACTGTCACGACATGATGACGTCCCTCACCCCATAGGAGAAGAAAAAAAATCGTGGCTACGACTTAGTAACTCGTTTCAACGACTTGGTGCGATTTATTTATTTATTTTATTTTATTTTATTTTTTTCTCTCATGTCACCATGAGAGTATCAAATTTACCTAGGAAACATTGGAGTTGGATGAAGTAGGGAAAAAAAGTCTTTATCCAACAGCTCTAAGGGGGTGAAAAGGAAAACATTACGTAAGCGTTGTTGTGTCATGTGATTGGACGGGGGCGTGTCCTAGCCCCGTTTTCCGGAAACATGGAGGCTGTTCTGAGTGATGTTGTAGCTCCTGAGGACCTCAAAGTAAGTTTTACATTATTGAACCTCTTTCCGCGGTACAAAACGAACATATAGGCCAGTTAATAACTATCACCGATATCCTCTTACCTTCACTTGTCTCGGTAAACGCTGACACTGTGGGAAAACACCCCACGTCGACACGTCTGTCGCGTCACGTAGCATGCTAATGCTAATGTCCATGTTTTGGGTTAACACTTGGTTGCCTTCTTAATGAAATTCACTTTAATACCTGATGATACCTGGTACCGATACCTGATGCCAACAGCAATATTACATTAATATGTGGTTACATTGAATTACACATAGTGGAACAATTAATGTAAATCTTGCGCAACAGGATGTAACAGACGCTAAAAGTCGATACTTTTTACTGATATGTTGAGTGAAACAGAGCGGCTGCTGATTTGTCATTTTAAGCTCTCTTTATGAGACTTATTTGTGTTTTCTCTGTTCCAGAAATTCGAGAAGAAGTACAACAACGAGCTGCTGAAGGGATCTGTTTCCAAGGAAACAAAGTTTGAGTATGCTTGGTGTTTAATCAGGAGTAAATACACAGACGACATCAAGAAGGGAGTGTTGCTCCTGGAGGGTAAATAAATGTTTATTATTTAAATTATTCTTATTATTTTCTAGTATTTCTTCTGAGCAAACCTGTAGGAACCAGTCACACTCTTTTCTGTGGACTGCTTTAGCACACACATATATATTTTTTTGTCTTGCAGAACTTGTCCACAAATCGTCAAAGGACGACTCCCGGGACTTTCTCTTCTACCTTGCAGTGGCCAACTACAGGCTCAAAGTCAGTCATCTTTCCAAATATAATATGAATCTTGTATTTTCTTTCATAACGTGTTCAAAATACTCGCTTCTGTTTGAATGGTCAGAAATAAACAGCTGTGGTTTCTCCTAAGTTATAGAAAATTAATTAACTAATTTCAGTCACTGGTAACGAAACTATCCAACTAGAAACCATGCGCTTAGCAGGCTTAAAACTAGATCACAAATGTAAAGTATAAATGGGGCGAAATTTCCAACCCCAAAAGAAAAGCAAGAAAAAGAAAAATGTCTTTTTGACAATCTCAGATTGTTTAAAGAATGATTTCATTACCCGTTACTCTTACCCCCTTCCCTTGATACAAGCACAGACACACTGAGTCACTTCTGAAACAATAAAGCTTTGTCTGCTGGTTCAAAGCATGTTACTGGTGATGCAGCTAGATGTCACTGTTAGTCTGGAAAGTTAATAGTTTGAGGTTTTCTGGTGGCATCAGTGCATTTAAAATTAAACTCTTTTTATATGTATGTTTAACTGTTATATTTTCACTTTTTCCTGCTGATTCTCTCATGTTCAGTCACGGATCCATTCTTTTTCGTGTAATTGAGATGAAACACTACTTTAATTTGAAAGCTTGTGTTTCTTTTCAGGATAATAATAACCCTCGAGTATTTTAACTTTTGCTAATTTTCACAAATATTTTCAGGCATCAGTCAGAAGTTTACATCAGCTTACCTGGTGTTTTTTTTTTTTTTTTTTTCCAACAGGGTGGACTAGTTAGACAGCCAACAACAACAATTTATTTAAAAACTATTATTGTAGATTTTCTGTTATGTCTAATTTTCTCAACTTACTGTAACTTATACCTAAAGGCTCAAATGTATTCCTCGCTCATATTTGGTTAAAAGTCCTAAACCAAATTTCAGAGTTTCACCTCAGTTTTGAAGCCGTCAAGGAACGTTTGGTGCAACGTTTTATCACTTCATTACCTTAATATCAGTCTGCTTTATCCATCCGACAGTCTGTTTAGACGTATGTCTGAAATCACTGTCCATATTTGAGTTTAAGTTTCATCCTCTAGTTGCTGAATTGAAGTAAAATTTTCCAATTTTGAGTAAGTCTTAATTATTTTATCCACTCTGTACAATGCACAGTGGCTGCAAAGCACATCCTGAGCATGATGCTGCCCCTCCCTGACTGTAGGTCCAGTGAAGTGCACACATTCATACCTATGTTTGCACTTTCTCCTCAGGTCTTTAGCAATACACATATTAGAGTGAATATAGATATACATAGGTCAGCTGTGGTTTTGTTGAGTAAAGAGGAAAATGTGCAGAGAAAATGATGAGATCATTTGCTTTTTCAGAGAGCTTGTTCTCAGAGTATCTAATTTGATTTATGTGTTTGTGGTACAGCATTCTGGTACACGCTGTACCAGAATGTACCTGCATTCTGGTACAGCGGTGTGCCTGCCTCTGCTCCCTCCCTGACGATCCTCTGAAGATAACTAATCAGGGCTTTATGGTCTGCAGGTCATAATGATCTCTCTGTCTGCTTTTAAGCTGTAATCTCTCCAACTGTACCTCACGTGCCTCGTTCACCTCACGCGCCTCGTTCACCTCACGCCTGACCTGCATTGACTTTGATTTGATTTGTTTTCATAATTTTAAGTGACTCGTCTCCTCTCCTCTCCTCTCCTCTCATCCCATCTCATCCCATCTCATCCCATCTCATCTCATCCCATCTCATCTCATCCCATCTCATCCCATCTCATCCCATCTCATCCCATCTCATCCCATCTCATCCCATCTCATCCCATCCCATCCCATCCCATCCCATCCCATCCCATCCCATCCACCACCCCTCCCAGGAATATGAAAAGGCCTTGAAGTACATCCGGACTCTCCTGAGGAACGAGCCGGGGAACAAGCAGGCCTTGGAGCTGGAGAAGCTCATCGACAAGGCTTTGAAGAAAGGTAAGCGTGTGAAAAACAATGTTCTGAAAACGCTTTACACATCCACACCCTCACGCCCGCTTGTCGTTGTCCAGACGGCCTGGTCGGCATGGCGATTGTCGGGGGAATCGGACTGGGCGTGGCGGGCTTGGCAGGTCTGATCGGCTTGGCGGTGTCAAAGGGAGCAGCGAAATCCTAACCTGGATAAGAAATGTGTTCTGGACTTATACGCTGACC
Organism: Poecilia formosa; assembly: GCF_000485575.1. Lineage (NCBI taxonomy): Eukaryota > Metazoa > Chordata > Actinopteri > Cyprinodontiformes > Poeciliidae > Poecilia > Poecilia formosa. Next base: position 2,759,424 of record NW_006799980.1, on the reverse strand, counting down.
TCTATTTAAAAAACAACAACAACAAATAACCAAGTGCTAAAAAGAGGTTTGTTTCAAGTTGAATTTGTGCTGCAACACATTTACAGCAAATGATGGTTGGAAAAAAAAAGTTTCATACTTTAACAGGGTTGAAAATCACATTTTCTTCTGTTCACATATTAAAGCATGTCATTCTTTAGCTACTCTTTTAACTTCAATTGAATAAGTTGCCATTTGTTTTCTGCATGTCTAAGAGTGTACAGCTTTGTTTCATTGTTTATGGATAAAGGAAAGTGCTACTGATGCTGTGTGAACAATAGGAGGTAACATGAAGAGAGAGTGGCTTAATGTCTGCAGAGGAGTCCAGCTGAAAGCTGTGAACATTTAATTCAGACATGCTCTTTTTTTTGTTTATTCAGAGTACAAACTAATAGAATTTACATACTTACTCATGTTAAAAGCTTTCCTGACATTTACTATATTTAATTATTTTACATCTTGGTAAATAAAATGACTGCAAGAATATTTATGTCACTGTTTGTTTTTTTTTTGTTTTTTTGTTTTTTTTTACTGCAAATCATAAAGACTGAGAAACGGTGAAAGTGATGTTGAGATTTTTTAAATAAATTATCAGTAGTTTTTTCAAAATTTACTATATTTTACCTGCAGATTTATTGTACAAATCACGATTAAAAAAAACAACAAAAAAAAACACAGTTCTCCAGTGTAACTTTGCTTGGATTCAACATTTAAGCAACAATTGAAGGAAATACAATTATAAGAACATCTCAACTTTAGTTGGGTTAAGATTAAAATCTAGATGCTGAATTAACCAAAATGTAGTAAATATTCCTTCAAAAAATTTAAATACTCTTTAGGCTGTACCTGCTAACCAGAGTCAAGGTTTATGGAAACATTATGGTGTCAAAACTTCTTTAATCTTTTTTTTTTTTTCAATCAATCGGTGAGAGGAGATGTTTATGCTGGTAAGGTCATAATTCACAACAAGCGAAAGTTTCTTTCTTTTTGATATTTTACAACTTCATAAAACACCCTGAGCAATAAAGAGCAATAAAAAGTTATTGCTCTTCAGAGCATTAACTTAAATCTCTCTGCATGCACCTAATTTATACAGCGCCCTCTACAGTTATTGACACATTATTGCACCGCAAGTCTGATTGATCAGAAAAGCTACTGAAAATTTTAATAAAAATGTTTTTTTAAACAGCTCATGAGATTTAATGAAGCTATTAAGGTTGAGCTGCAGAACCAAATTCATCAGATGACACTTTTTTATTCTTACTTTTTGGCATCTCAGTGTTTCTCCACCAACTTGCTGGACAGTTACCTTGGAAACCAGGATCTGGTGCAAACCTCGATTTCAAAAAGATGTATAAAAGAATATTACACATTAACTGGACATGAAATGTTGCTCCATTGTGTTGGTGCGGGTCATCATGCTCGGTGTCAAACAATGAAGTGCTGTTGTACTGGATTACACAATAACCTTAATTACAGCGTGATGGGGGCATGCACATTGTTCCCAGTTGCATTTCTACATGTTGATTACATATTAATATCCTGCTGCACTCAATGAACGTTGGCCCGGCAACTGAAACTCACCGGAGCGGATCTGAATTAGCACTGCTCTGATAAACCATTGAGGGTAAAATGTGTTTTCAAGTCTCGGTTTTCCTGGGTTCCTCTCGTATTTTCCTGTTTCTCTCTCCTAGTGACATCTTTTCCCGGTAAACAGATAATTTTTTCCTTGACAGGTCTGGTGAGTTTCGGTGTCGTCAGACGGGTTAATGAGTTACCCCTCCTGAAGTTGATAACGGCGCATAGAGCTGATAGCCTCTGTAAGCCTTCCTGCTGTAAAATCAAGCTGGCAACTTGAATCTTTCTGGAGTCTGAGGCATGTCTGACAGAACCTCCGAGGACCCGGGCAGCGTGTTTCTATCCAGACCCGTCTCAGTGAGGCCGGTAAAATTCTTCCAGCGGCGTCCGCCTCCATTTTTGATTAGGCCAATAAAAGACGTTGATTAGGCTGGACTTACACGGACTTTAGCCTCATTATGAGTCTAATGACTCAAATTTCTGAGTAATTAATGAGTAGCAGCGGGTCCAGATAACTGGAAAATTTTCCACTCTTCAAAACAGAACAAAGGGCAAAACCCTCAGGCAGGCGACTGGACTTAAGCAAAGTTCAGGTATCCGCTTTGCTTTGAGCCACTCGTAATTAACAACTCCTCCTATTTACATAACTCAGCTAAAATTGTATTTTCTCACATTGGTTTTCACAAACATTTTTCAAACAGTCATCCACAATTCCTCAGTAAGGAAGCATAAAAAAATCCTTTAAAAATAAATTCTTATGGCGGTCAAGAGGCTACATTTTGCTGCTGTTTTTAAATGTCAGAAATCCTATTAATGTCCTCCGTCCAAGCTTTTTTGGTTCAGTCCCAGATGTTTCAGACTTTTTACAAGCATTGCTCTGACAGTAGAAAAGAGTTATTTCAGCAAGTAGCCATTTCCTGATCAATCTAGATCAGCACACTTCTGCCTTTCCCTTCTTCCCCTTTTTGAAGATTTTTGATTGGGATTTCTTCTTAAAGATTTGATCTTTCAGTTTTTTCTTGTCAGAAGGCTGCAGTCTAATTCTATATGAGAGAAGCGTAATGAGTGAAAATCCTGTTCAGAAGAGACGGGCCTGTTCCGTCTCAGTCTGAATGTTAAAGCTGCAACCAGCTATGACTTACCCAGGTGAAAAAGAAAAGTAAGAGGATTAAAGAAAATCGTTAAATCAACTCGAAAATACTGAGTTAGGGTAAGCAGAGGCCATTCAAGAACATCTCACATTTACAGACCCACTCAATAAATTTAAATATTATGAAAATGTAAATTTATTTTCAAGCAGTTTCTCTTACATATACATTTCTGCTAACGGCTAATGTAAACACGAAGCATACGTTTGAAAGATTTGACTAAAGTAACCCGAGGCTCCACCAGGAAGTGGCCTTGACTTCCAGAGTGAACATCAACCGGACGGCTTTCTCTCGCCTCAGAGATGTGATATATAACCTGTGGAGATGCGGTTCTTATCAGTTGAGAAGCTTCCAGATTGATGTTTTTTAAGATGAGCAACCACTCTATTAGAGATACCATTGAGAAAAAGCTTTTAATAACTAAATTAAAATGTATTTTTAATAGCTAGCAGATCCAGATCTCAGGGTTACTTGTGGTTCCCATGGAAGAACCTTTATTTATCGAACTCTTCTCATGAGAAACCAGTGGCTTTGTTCACCATGTAGATCAGATTATAGGTCAGCCTACCTAAATACTTAGTATTACGACTTTCTAGAAGATTTGTTTCCATAATTTGATATTGTTTAGTGGTAAATCAAATATTTATCTCCAGTCAGGGTCAAGGACAGCGTTAAAAAGGTGTGTCTGGAAAGTGTTCAACAGCTCAAATCCACATTTTGTGGGAGTGGTTGGTCAGATCTGACAGTTGCCTGGCAACAGCCTATCAATTATTAGTGTGTTTTGAATGCTGCTCAAATCTGATTGGTGCAGAGTGTAGAATGTTTTTTTTTAATTGCTGCCTTAAATAAAAGTGAACACAGTGCAGACCTTTGAATCCCCCCACCACAATGAACTGCTTGACATGACGCATATAATCTGCCACATCCAAAACTTTTGACATATAATGTTGGTTTTATTTTTCACTGCTTTGGTGTATCTTGAATGTTTGCTGGACTTCTAAACATTGCGTGTCATTAAAGAAAAGGGATTCTCAAGATAGATGAAATATTCCTCCAAAAATCTGGTGCAATAATTATTAAGCAGTTCAGAGGAGAGTCTGTTTAAACATTTATCTGTTCACTCTTCCATGATGCGCCTCATCCTCACATGTTCATCGTATGTCTGTTCCTGGAAAGCTAATGAGAAACTTACAGCCTTTCCAGGTATCACTTCACCAGTCACATAACGTTTTATTTTTCAAAGGTAAAGCGACAGTGAAATCTGCTTTTAAACTTATAAGCCCTCCGTGGCCAGTCATGCAATCAGAGGAGCTGTAAAACGCGCTCCGCAAACAGTCTGGTCGTAAAACGGGCCGTTTAAGGTGGAGCAGGACCCATGTTTTAGAGCACCTCAGGTGTTGGTGACATGGGTGAGGTTGTTTTATTTGTTTGGTTTTAACAAGGACATAAATTCCTAAATTTGATATATTGATCAGGATGCAGAACTTTAAGCTTCCCCTATCATTTATACCTGTAGAGTTGTCCATTGTATCACCAGATGTGTTGTACAAACTCAAAACCGAAGCTTTGGGTTTGCACTCTGAAACATGATGCAGCGTTTTATCTTTTTCACCTTTTGTCACACTTCTACCTCAGCGTATTATTAATTTGGTTTTATTGCGATAGACCAACATTAAGTAATGCATGATTAGAAAGAGGAAGCAAAAGGATAAATGGTTACATCAACATTCAGGTTGTGCCACCGGCTCTCAAGTTCATGTAGATCTGGACTTTGACTAGGTCATTCTAAAGCAACATGTTTTTATCTAAAACGTGATGGCTGTACGTTAAGGTTCTTTTTCCTGTTGAGAGGTGAAATCTAAACTCAGATCTTCTGTTTGAAAACCTCCATTGATACATTACAAGTTCATCATTAATTAAGCTTCTGTTTCTGCATTCCAGAGATTTCTAAAAGTGACTAAAATTGATGTGAGCAATTTTACAATTTAATTTGTAGACTATAATTCGCACATTTACATTCAGCTTTTAGTTAAGAGTTTGGAAAGCACTTCTCTTTAAAATAAATTTAAAGGCAGTAAATATGTTAAAAGCCCAAATGTGAGCAAAAGATAAAACATCAAGCAAAAAAAGAAAAAGAAAGTATCTATAATGCAAATCCAGAAAACTCTTGAAATCCATTTTTCTAAATGAATCTTGAACATCTTGTCAATTTTAAACAGAGCTCCAACATTAAGGAACACTTTTACAGTTATACAGAGCCATCTGAATTTGATTGTAAGATTGTTTTCTTCTTTAATAACAAACATTTTAATTTAAAAACTGTGTTGTGTGCTTACTTGTGTTGTCTTAAATATTGAAATTGGGTTGATGTTGTGAAACACTGAAGAGCGACAAACATGCAAAATGATGGGAAATCAGGAAACACTTTTCCACACCACTGAAAATATTAATATCTTTTCACATTGACCTAGTTTGGAAGCATACAGATAAAAACTGTTTTGATATGATTTGATTTTGTGACTGGAAACAGGAGGGAATTACTGTAGAGGTCATGAATACCTCAGAGTACAAATCTTTCTAAAACAGAAACACACCTGTGGACTTAGCTTAAAGTTGAGCATTTAAACTTTATAGATAACGATATGTTGCCTCTACTCTATTATTTCCAATAATTTGGAGTTATTTTGTTTTACTTTAAATGTAAACATTTTATTTTGTGAAACAAACACAATGAAAATCCATATTTAGGCTGTAACTCTAGAGAATATTATATGCATTTAATTTAGTTGTTCTTAAAGAATTTCATCACTAATTTTTAATATGTAAAATAAAAACAGTCCACAAAATATTTCCTACACATTTCTGAAGGTCAATGCACTTCCTGTCCTGCTGGGTCAATTCTGATCTTATAAAAGTAGAGCCACACTAATCAGCTACAGAAACCCTCATAAAACCACCGGGTGGATTTGGTCCAGAAGATGTGGAAAGACGTTGAGGTTGGAAAACATTCGCAGCAAGAGATGACTGAGGTAAAGTAAGTTTAGAAACCTGCGTGTTCCTGGCTCTCTGTATCATGATATCTACTCATCTACTCTTTGTTATTCTGTTTTATCTTTTACTTTTTTATTCAGTTGTTGGATTCCCAGAATCTCTTGTCCCGAGCAGGAACGATAATTATCAGACATTTCTAGGAACGGTCAGTTGTTTGATTTTTTTTTTTTTTAAGCCACATTACATTCGTGACTTCAAACATACTCTGGAGATTTCTAGAAGAAGAAAAAGAAGAAAAAAAAATTTCCTCCCTGAAACTTGGCCTGGAAAAAGCACAGCTCTGGTTTATTGTTGGCCTATTTTTAGATCTTTATTGTTGACCTTTAAACAAACGAGTTTGCCCCTTTATAAATCTTCTCCCTCCTACCAGATTGACAGCTCGGTCCCAACTGCAGGTTAAGGTTTATCTTTGATATTATCAGCTGGGTCAACTTAAAGCATTCAGAGGATTTGTCAGCGCTGACCCAGAGGTCCTCACTGGGGGTTATTAATGAGGTCCAACAAACACAGAAACTTGAAGTTTTGTCTCTGCTTGGCTGCTTGTTAACCCTTGAGATTATTCCAGTTAGATGTTGACGTTGTCGCTCTGCGCTCTTTTTTTTGGGAGAGATCGTCTCGAATGACCAAGAAAACAGAGTTCAAATCATCAGTCCAATTTATTAAAGCCAAATAAGCGATAACATTGTTTAGGATCAACAGAGAAATAGTTTACCGTTACAGCACCGGTCCACTGCTATGCGTCCTTAAGGGACGACACAGAATGGCCCCGGACAATAGCTTTTGATTCCTTTTAGCTTCTAGATAAGCTACGCCCTAAAGAGAGCGTTCCCCTGTGATGCGATTTCCTTAGCCTTACATGTGTGTGCGTGCGTGCACGTGTGTGTGTTTTCATGCGAGCGTCAAGCAGCCAAAAGAGATGGAGGAAAAACACAGAATTATTTATCCATAACAACATTGTTCCGAAAAGCTAGGCGTGACACTTGGTGAACGCGTGTTCATGTCCCGTGGCCTTCAGATGTTCAATTCAAAACAATAAAACCAGCCTGGAAACATCTTTAGCCACACCTCAACGTGAAAAAACTTGCATTCAGCCACATTCAGACTCAATATTTGGGTTCCTGCAAGAAGAGCAACCGTCGGCGTATCAACGTTTGCTGATGATCTTTGATTGTTCGCTCAAATCGCACAAATAAATTGATTCTTTGACTAAGTTGTTCAAAAGTCTGACCATGACTTTGAAAACTCAATATATTTTCTGCACAGGTAATAATCTAAATGTGATACGTAAACATTTTGGAGGCATCCGTAAAAAGCATTGAGGACAACTGATGACCATTGGACCTTGAGAGTGAGCCGATAAACACCTGTTCAGTTTCAGGGGTGTAAAATAAAAAAAAAAAGAAAAGCAGATAGTGTGTGTGTGTGTGTGTGTGTGTGTGTGTGTGTGTGTGTGT
>NW_006799980.1:2698033-2752115 GCF_000485575.1 Poecilia formosa | reverse complement strand
GGGAGAGAGTAAGACAGAGGATAGTGGGAGGAGAAACCGCCAGTCATATAAATGATTATACATATCTGAGGATCCAGACACATTTCAGAGGCTATCGTCGACTCAACGGAGGGTCTCGCTTTTGGAGCTAATTTTTTTTTTTTTGCAAAATTAACCAAAAAGAGAAAGGAAAAAACAAACAGATTTGGATCTGGGTATTCTATCATTTTTGTTTGATTATCTGAGAGCTGGACTGAAGAAACGGTCATGGATCCAATTGTGGAAGTAGTGGCTTTGATCCTGGGGTTCATCGGATGGATAATGGTCGGGGTCGCGCTGCCGAATCGTTACTGGAAGGTGTCCAGCGTGGACGGGAACGTCATCACCACCTCCACCATCTACGAGAACCTGTGGATGTCCTGCGCCACGGACTCAACCGGGGTCCACAACTGCAGGGAGTTCCCATCACTGCTTGCTTTGAATGGTAGGTTTAAAAAAAAAAATCTACAACAAAAGATTGTAACAAGAGGCTTTATATATAAATATATATTTATTCTACTAACTCAAATTACCAGGGACTTTATCTTGAAGGATCTATAAAAAAGATTTATATAATGCAATGTGGAGGTTAGACGATAAGAAGAAGATTTTATAGGTCTGAGGAAACTATAAACTTTCCTCTGCCGCCACAGATAAGGGCTTTAATTTGTTCTTTTTTTTCCTGGTTTATTCCTCCAGGTTACATCCAGGCCTCCCGTGCCCTGATGATCACATCCATACTGTTGGGCACCTTCGGCCTGGTGGGGGCCCTGATCGGAATCAAGTGTTCAAAAGCGGGAGGAGAAAACTACGTTCTCAAAGGGAGGATCGCAGGCACCGCCGGGGTTCTCTTCATCCTGCAAGGTAAGAAAACAGATTCAAGAGCGTCCATCGGGGAAGCTTGCTGATAATTACGACTTGCCGATGCTCTGCTCTATAAAAAGATGAAGAAACTTCAATAGAGGGACAGTAAATCATGATATGGTTTTATTGCACATTTAAATCATTCCTCCATAAAGTTTTCACTGGGTTCCTTAAAGAACCAGGTCAAGCGGACTGGCAGCTTTCTAGCATTTTTATTTCTATCAAAAGGTCTTTGCACCATGATCTCGGTGTCGTGGTACGCCTTCAACATCACCCAGGACTTCTTTGACCCCTTCTTTCCGGGAACCAAGTAAGACGCAGCAGTAAAGCTGCTTTAAAGTTGCACAGCAGCAGAGCTTCAAGTAAGACGTCAGCTGACCGTTTGTCTCTCCGTCTCAGGTATGAAATAGGAGAAGGACTTTACATCGGCTGGTGCTCGGCAGTGCTCGCCATCGCCGGAGGAGTCTGTCTCTCCTGCTCCTGCAAAGCGGGCACGCAGGAAAAATAGTGAGTTCCCATCCATGTTGTGTTTAATATTCAGAGAGCTGAGAAAATTTGTCTGTCAAATGCACGGTTACAGTTTGACGAGGCCAGGTTGTTGATTAACTGCAATTAATCAAAGTCTTTAATATGCTGTACACTGAGAAGCATGTGAACTGGCTGAAACATTGTAAACACTCTGAGAGTAAAACCAAAAATGAGATTCAATCAGAGCTACTGGAAACGCTGTAGGCTGATTTTATCTTGAGGTGGGAAGAGGTCAGGGGTCAGCAACTTGTTAGGTCCAAAGAGCCATTTTTTAAAACATTTTTCCCACTAAGCAAAATTTCTAGAGCTACAAGTCCTCCTTGACCCTTAAGAAAAAGATAACTAATCCTGCTCTAAAAAACAGTTTAGTTTTAAAATTGTGTTCACTGTTGAAAAAACAAACACTTTTTATACTAGAACAAGCCTAAATAAATCACATCGATTTTATTTGAGTGACTGTTTTTTTGTTTGTTTGTTTTTAGTTTTTTTGGACTTCCCAAAAAACATTATTTGTGTCTTTCGACCGTTAGTGCCATCTGCAATGGAAATTTTACACATACCATCAAATCAGACATATGAGCTGATAAATATAGCATTTAATGTAACCTTGTTATTTAAAAGAAAAGGATTCATTTCTTTATACTTTTGGTAAATTATACCAAAAACTGGTAAAGTTTCCGAGGTGGAAAAAGAGCCTTAAGTAGCTCTAGACTCCTAGTTTAGGCGAAAAATAAAGATACAAGTGTGCGCTAGGTTTTAAACAGTTCGACTTTAGCGCCATCTAGTGTTCCAATAAAAACAGAGCGACAACCAGCCTGTATGGATCATATAAAATAAAGTGTTTACAAATACTTTAGAAGGCTCACTTTATCAGGACGTTATAAATGCATTTAAAAAAATAAATTATGTCCTAAAGTATGAAAATTTCAATCCTCGATGGCAAAAACATTGTATTTTACGCTGACAAAGTTTGCTTCCTTTGGAATCCAAATTAGAACGTAACAATCAGGTTCTGCTATTGCAAATTAATTAATGCAGTAATCATCAACAAAATAATTAAACAACTTAATTTTGAAAAATTGTATGTGAATGGACCATAATGCCCGTCACATTGTTTGCAGAACACCAAGCACAGCACATCAGGTCAAAGCTTGATGCAAAGAATCAGGCACAGTGGTGGAAGAGTGATGACACGGGACATGATGCAATCTTAGAGTCACTCATGAAATTGACTGTATGCCAAACCTTATTTAGAGCTAAATAAGAGGAAATCCAAAGTTTGCCATTTTGGATTTCTTCCTGATAAATTAACAGTAAACGTGTTTATATTTATGCTTGCATTTACCTTTATTTTAAGACCCAGAGAAGACCAACTCTTTCATTAGTAGATGCATCAAAATATAATTTAAAAATAAGAAGAAAGAGAACTAGTGTGTAAATGTATTTTCTTACAATGAATTCTCAACTATCAACTGTGTGTTTTTTTTTTTTTTTTGCAGCCCCTTACGTTATGAAAGAGGAACAGCGTACTCTGGAGCTGCACCCAGCAGGAGCGCCGCAACCAGCACTTATGGACGAAACGCTTACGTCTGAGCAGGACGGCACTTTTCTGTCATCTTCTCACTTTTTATTCTTGTACATAAATCATTTGGGTTTTTTTTGTTTTGTTTTTTACTCTTTCTGCTGGCCGTGTTGTCCATGGCTGAGAACTTGCACCATTTGCTTACTGTTGGCAGTAACTGTAATGTATATAGTCACAATTGCTGATGAGTTTCCTGTATAAATCATTACTAAGGCCGATGATATAAACACTGTACAGAGCTATTTTTGTTTTTCTCTGCGTCACAACACAGACTGAGTCATTTTACCATTTCTGTTTGTATTTCACTGATGAAATCATGTGGATATTTACCAAAACAATAATAAATCATGCCTTGATCTTCATAAACAAGGACAGATATTTATGCGGTCAAAATAGAGATGATTCAGGTTTTATTTGTGTTGTTTTGTACAGTTTTGTAATGTACCGTTAGGAGAGGATGGACAACAATTGTTTTGTTTCAATTGTATTTTTTTTTTTTTTTACTATTGAAGACAATAAAATATGTGTAAAAGTGAAAACTGGAGTTTGACTTGATAGTTTTGTAATCACAATATGTTGTAATTCTAATACTTTTTTAATAAAAAATATTTTCCCATATATTTCCCATCTTTGGGATCTATCCTTACCGCCAAATGTACCAATACCTGCTTTGATCCAAGCTCACCTGACCTGATCCTCAGAGAATCTAGTATTGTGAAGAGGATGAAATGAAACACCTAAACCAACGGCCTCCTCGGCAGAACCATAGAACCACACTGCATTGATTCAGTATTTATGTAAAACCAAGTATTGGTTAGTACTTCCACACACTTTTTAGCAGATGGACATTTCTGTATTAAAATTCCGTTGTTGGTTGGGTTTTGAAATACTGAAATAAGCTGATTTTATTTAAATGTATTCAGATGGACCTGCAAAGAAAGTTGATAATGGGAAAGGATCATTTTTCCCATCACTATCAGGCAGACGTTCAGTTTTGTAGGGCGACAGCTCATGTCGAGCCTCCAGCAGTGGCATGAGACATACTAGGAGTGCCACCAGTGTTAAAATAGGCTGTCCAATCAGAGCAGTCCACGTCTACAGACGAACCCGGATGGAAGCCATGTGGACCAATCAGAATAATGTGGGCCAGAAAGGGAAAGCGAAGCCGAGAGCAGACTGAAAGGTATCGCTTACAAATTACACAGAGTGTCAGTGGTTTGATTCCACCGTCCTCTGGTTAGAAGAAGCTCGTTTACTTGTAAGTAAAGTCTTGTGGTCGTCGGTTGGAGCTGCTGTCAAACATCTGTTTCGGCTCAGGAACCTTTCAGTGGCTCTCCTCTGTTCCGCCCGGAGGACTGTGGGGACGGGACCGTAAATACACCTTAGGAGCAGTTCCTCGGTCTGTCAGAACGGGTTCAGTCGTTCTCAATGAACCAGAGGAGCAGCTTGAGCCCAAGCTGAGCCGTGAAGTCCGTCTGTTCCGGTGTCCCGGTGTGAGCAGACCCAGACATGGAGTGGTGTTGGCGGACAGGAGGGGCCAGCGGGCTGCTATGCTCCCTGTCTCTGCTCTGTGTCCTCTTGGACATCCAGCTGGACGGTAAGACCGCTATTAGAGCTACAAACAGGTGGATTACCAATAATTAAAAAAAACACATTGACAAATACAAACACAGCAGATTTATGCAGGTTACAGTCTTATTGGCACATGACAAAGTCAAGTCTCCAAAGTTTACGTCTCTTCCACAGAGGGACGTTTTGTCCTGTCGCTGGAAGACACCTCCCAGGGTCTAGTAGCTTTTAAAAATAATTTACCACCTGACAGTTATATTTTATTTCATTAGATGAAACTTTAACAGCTCACATTCTGATAGAGACTCTTTGGCCAGCGGCCGCAAACGCAACATAGCCTTAAAACGAAACTAAACGTTTGTAAAACACAAGGAAATGAAAACCTGACTGATGTGTAACAAGACCTGTGTTTCTTTTGATTCTGTCGCTCATTATTTTAAAAAACCCCGCTGGAATTAGTCAGAATCTTTTATAATTATAATTATTATTATTATTATTATTATTATTATTATTATTTATTTATTTAAATTGAGAAAAAAAATCTGTTTGTCGTGATAAAGATATTTTCACAAATTTCCTAAATATTTTTGCAGTTGTGTAGGATAAAATTAAACTATATAAAGGTGTTCAATAGGCACACTGGTATCAAAATATACCAAGATTTTTTTTTCTTTAAAAGTTACAATTTGAAAACCACATTAATTTTCCAGCATACTGTTTCCTTGATGAGATAATAGAGAAAGTGCCTTCGTGGTAAGTAACCAGATTGTGTAGTGCTGCACACTGCCGGTAAGCTGGTGCAAAGAAGGCTACTGCATTCTTTTCTAACTTGCAAGTAATGCACATTTGAAATAAATCTGCTCATGAAAAAAACTGAAAAGTTATGGTTTGGAAACTAAAAAAGTGCCATCTGTAAATTTAATAGGCGTTTGTAATAGGCTAATAGGTTAATATCCTTCTTTTTAAGTGTGTGTGAAAATAATCAAGTTATTTTTACTGTAAGAATTGAGGGGTTGTATAATTTTAGCAATATTTGTTTTGTTTCTGTTTTCAAATATAAGCAGTTAGATCAATAGATATTTTTTTTTTGTATTAAAATGTGCAAATATTGGGCAATTTTTTAATATCTATTTTGCTGGAAAGTTTAACGTTTCAGTTAAGTTATTTGTACTTGGACTGGAAGCCGTGTTGGCCCAACAGGTGCCACTCAGTCACTTAGTCATCAGAGAAGTGTGAGAACAGGTGAAAATCCTCTAAACCGACATATTGAGCTACAACACAAGCTGCCTTCATCTGATTGGCTGTAGTTCCAAGCAGGATTTCAAGCTCCGTTTTGTGTTACAGGCGTCCTGGGCGCGACTCACGCTGAGATCGAGCACCACTTGGAGATGGGTCGCAAACTTCTGGCGGCTGGTCAGCTCGCTGAAGCCTTGTCCCACTACCACTCAGCCGTGGGTAAGATTATCCTAACACTTTCCCCACATTCGTCCCTGCCTCTGCTCTGTTTTGACCTGGTTTTCTAATACTTATGAGGTACAAAATTACCCGTACAGACTTTTTTTTTTTTTGTGGTTTGAATCTAGCATGACTTTCTAGTCTCACACTTGACCCTGCTGTAAGTTAGTTCCCCTGCTGTTTTCCAGAGGGAGACTCTGAGAACTACCTGACCTACTATAAGAGAGCTGCTGTGTTCCTGGCCATGGGAAGATCCAAGTCCGCTCTGCCCGATCTGACCCGGGCCATCCAGCTGAAGCCCGACTTCCTGCCAGTAAGTCATTAAAGGACCTCAATGAAGCTTTATAAAATGCCGTTACGCTGTTCGTTCTCATACCATCTCACTTCTGCTTCAGGCCCGGTTGCAGCGGGGAAACATCCTGCTGAAGCAGGGCAACACTCAGGAGGCCAGGGAGGACTTTAGAATGGTGGTATGTTTAATATTTATGCTGCTATTTGGTTCATTTTAAAAAGTAAAAAAAAGAAAAAAAAGTTTCCAGAGATTTATTTTATTTAACCACCTTTTAGGAAAAACATTAAATTTTTAGGGGAAAAAAACTTTTACCTTTCAGTTTTAGGGTTTTAATGCTTTTGACCAAGAATCTAGAAATACACTTTATTTAGTTAGTTTTCGCTTGAATTCGCTTGAATTAGCGAAAATGTTGCGCCGTTTTTATACTTTTCTACGATTTTAATCGCATTTAATCTGTTGTGGATTCTGCAAATGACTTTGAACAATGTTCTCACTAGGACTGAAATGATTAACCAGATTAATCGTGATTAATTGATTATTGAAATAATCATTAGCTAATTTGGTTAATCGATTAATCGCTAACTGGAGTATACAGACTCCTCTCACCCATTGGCTGAAACAACACACTCAGATGAAATTTAAACCATTTTTAAAAAATGTATATATATATATATATATATATATATGCCAATTAATCATCAGAATATTTGATTCACTAAAATAATCACCTGTTACCTCCCCACTTCTCTCAGATGTTGGCAAAACAGGAACTCGCATAGCTAAGCTAATGATATCCAGGTTAAATTTAATATTTTCAGTTAATGTTTGTACTCTGTGGGAAATACCTTTGTGAAAGGAAAACTGAGTCCCATTGCTTGTTTGTTTTTTTTGTTTGTTTTTTTTTCCCCCAGCTGCAGCGCTCTGGAGACCACAAAGAAGCTCAGGAGCAGCTGATGAAAGCGAGGGATCTGGAGGTCTTCCAGGAAGAAGCCCAAACTGCGTACCACCAGGGCGACTACAGCGGCACCATCAACGCCTTGGAGAGGGTCATAGAGGTACGATGGACTGCATTATTTGTCGAACGTTATTGTATATTAGCGCCAATTCACGGCAGAGGAAGTCCACAAAGTTACAGGCAGCAGTAGTCCCATAAACATGTTCATCATTTGAAGAAAAAACAAAAAACGAGGATTTGAAGTCCTTTAAGTTTTGGGATTCCTGTTGTTTTTGTCAAATTTCCTGATGTCCGTTTCTGTCTCAGATCTCTCCCTGGGATCCGGAGTCGAGAGAGCTTCGTGCAGATTGTTACTTGCGAATGGGGGATCCTCAGAAAGCCATCCAGGATCTCACGCCCGCAGCCCGGCTGCGCAACGACAACCGCGCAGCCTTCCTGAAGCTCAGCAGGCTGCTGTACAACCTGGGAGAGCATCACGACTCCCTCAAGTGAGCGCCGCGCCGTCTGCCGCGGAAACGGAGCCACTTCCTTTTTCTGTGGCCTCTGGTAATTTGTTTGGCCTTCCCATTCCTTCACTCCCATCTGTCGCTTTGTTTCTCTCCAGCCACATCAGGGAATGTCTGAAGCTCGACCAGGACGACAAGGAGTGTTTCAGCCACTACAAGCAGGTGAAGAAGCTCAGCAAGCAGCTGGATTCTGCAGAGGAGCTGATCCAGGGGGAAAGGTCGGTGCCTTCATGATTCCTTTAAAACATTTATGCAACGTTTATGGAATATTTAAAAGCTGAAGATCCACACTTTATTAGATATTTTCATCTGAGATCTGATTTCAGGTTTCACGCGTTCTTTAAAAGTCTGGAATTTGCTCTTAATGTTTTCCAGACCTGGATATGTGGATTTTGAGTTTGGGAAAAACATGTTTTTCCTTCTTCCATTTCCCAAAAGAAGAAAATCTAATGAATAATATTGATTAGTCAATATTATTCATAAGGAAACAACTGAACCGACATCGGCTCACGTTCTCCGTCTTCTCCACAATCAGGTTTCAAGAAGCGATTGAGAAATTTGAATCGGTGATGAAGACGGAGCCGAACGTCGAGTTCTACACCAACCTGGCAAAAGAGAGGATCTGCTTCTGTCTTGTGAAGGTGAGAAAGAAAACGCCTCTACGAATTTAGGATTATAATAGCTTGAGAGACGGCCAGTTTCATCTTTGGTTTTGTCTCAATTTATTGTCGCTGTTGCAGCTCCAGCTAGCGACCGAGGCCATAGACGTCTGCTCTGAGGCCCACCAGAGGGACCCTCGAAACGCCAACATCCTCAAAGACCGAGCGGAGGCCTACATCCTCAACCAGGACTACGAGAAAGGTAAACAAGATGACGCCACTGCTGCAGTGGGATCATTAATTTGACTTGATCCACTGGTTCAACTAAAAGAAGCCGGAGGAACTGGATCTGGTTCCAGTCATACGGCGGCCATTAGCGCAAATGTTCATGTTCAACAAAAGGACGTCGGTAAATTTCTAGCAGAAATTAAGTGCACGAGTTTCACACAAGCTCAAATATATACATACAGCCCTCTAATGTTTGGATAAATGTTGCTTTTCCAACTCAACAGTGATCCCAAACACATTAAAACCAGAACGGATTAACTGAATTACCATTAGGCTTCTGGAGTGGATGGAAACTCTGACCTGATTTTGCTTTTGAAATTCACTGAACTTGACGGTTTGTTTCAGTAACCTACCCAGAAAAAAAAAAGTGTCAGCAAAACACCAAATTAATGAGACCCTGACGTAAAGTTGTGACGAACACGGTAACTGGGGAAAACATTTAAATGACTGAGCGCCGTCGCTGCTGTATGACGGAGTCTTACGAGAGTCGGGTAGAGATCCGATCAAACAACAACGATATAAACGCACACAAATAAAAATAAACACAAATGTCTCCTTCATCTTCGATTCATCTTCATCCACGCAGGATCATTTCTGCTGATTCTGTTATTGGTGTAAAACTATAGCTTTATTTATCAAACCCACTTTTTTTTACTTCAGATTTATCCTTTTTATTATTATTATTATTATTATTTTAGCTGTTGAGGACTACCAGGAGGCGAGGGAGTTCGACGGCGACAGCAACACCATCAAAGAAGGTCTCGATCGAGCGCAGAAGCTGCTCAAACTCTCCCGTAAAAGAGATTACTACAAGATCCTGGGAGTTGGCAGGTGATGCTTCCATCTGGATCCATTCTGCACAGTTTTATCCAGCTCTTTTTTTTTTTTTTTTAGGAATTAAAATTGACTGTACTGCTCTTTTAATAAAAACAAACCATCTGTGCTTCCTGTGCTCAGAAACGCTAATAAGCAGGAGATCATCAAGGCGTACAGGAAGTTGGCGCAGCAGTGGCACCCTGACAACTTCCAGTCCGAAGCCGACAAGAAAGAGGCGGAGAAGAAGTTTATCGACATCGCCTCGGCTAAAGAAGTCCTTACCGACCCAGGTCAGGAGCCGATTTTACACGCACAACACGTATGTGTGTGTGTGGTAGGAGCAGGAAGCAGCTTGTAATAGGGAGGGAAAAACGGAAACAATCGAGCTAATCCGGTTTCCTGTAAATACCGTACACAGCTTTGTGAGGCAACAATTAATTTTGTTGTTAATTTCATAGCAACAAAACACAAAGGAGGCAGACAACTGAAATCCACAGTGAGGATCTCTACCTGCTGGTTTAGTGTCGGTATGAATCCAGCTGATCTCTAACAAACCTCTGAGGCCTTCAGAGAGCAGCTGGATTTATACTGAGATGAAACTGGTGACTTAACGGCCTCAGGCCCATTTGAGAGATTTTGAAACGATCACAGATCCTCTTCGTCAACTCTCACTGCACTTCAGCTGTTTTGCAAAGACAAACAGGCAAAAACGTTGATCTCCACATATGCAAATATAGTAGACAAAAGAAAACAAGAGTCAACCTGAGGTCAGGCTGGGCAGTACGGCTTAAGAATAAATTCTCAGATTCCCCATTTCTCATTTTAATAGATTTTTTTTAAGTCTTTCTTCTTTTATAGCTGAAATTACAATTGACGGAAAACATTTTTAATAAGTTGCTTTTATTTCAGTCATCCCTTCTGTGATTTTTACAACGGCACGTTAGGGCCAAACGACAAGAAGTTTTGTTTAATTATAAGAATATAGTCTTAGCATTATTTGAGTGAAGGTGCAGTTTTACCAGAAGAAAGGTCTTAAAATAAATGTTATTTAATGAGGAAAAAAGCTTGAATAATTCTTTTTTTTTTATTTAAATTTTTTTGTGTTGGAGTTCTCGTGAAATTAAAACTTAATTCTCCTAATTGTACGACTTTAATCTGGCAATATTAAAACTTTATTTTCATTTTATTTCAACTGTGTCCCTGCAACATCGACTATTTCCGCAAAAAAAAAAAAAAAAATCTTGACCCTTAAAGTTGACCTGAACTCAGAGGCTAAATAAACAAAGCTGTACCACACACTTATCAAACAAGATGGCTGACCTTTGACCTGCTGACATCACTCTTGAACTATGGAAATCCAATCACAGCATTGGGGGAGACAGCAAAATGATCCAAAAAAGTCAAAAATTTCATTAATCGATAAAATTGATTCATCTCCCAGCCATATGTTGAAGTGTTTATAGCACATGCCACACTTTTTAGATCATTTGTAAGGGGAAAAAATAAAAAGTCTAGTTGATTTTTCTTTGTTTCTTGGAGTTACTTCTAACTTCTTCCACTCCTAACTTCATTCTGACGTCTTTCCAGAAATGAGGCAGAAGTTCGACGAAGGCGAGGATCCGCTGGACCCAGAGACCCAGCAGGGCGGCGGTGGCGGCGGACAGAGGGCCTGGCCGTTCCACTTCAACCCCTTTGAGTCCGGCGGCAACTTCCACTTCAAGTTTGAGTACAACTAGAGAGCAGGACTGGACTCTAGACAGACGTGTGTCGGATCTTCCACTGGATTTGTGCATCAGCCTGGACGCTGTTTATTCAGAGACATAAACATGTTGTTTTTTTCAGAAAAGGAACCACAAGAGAACTTAACTGTGGTTGAAGAAAGTGAAGGCTTTTTCTTCTTTTTTTTTTAAAAAAAAAAGAACTCAAATCTTTTTTTTTTTTTTTTAAGAAACTGAAAGGTGCTGGATGAAAGCTGTGGATGTTTCTGCTCCTCTCTCTCTCTCTTTCTTTGTGCCAACCTTTGAACCGTGTGGTGGCGGAGGATGAACGTCAACGTGCCGCTTTTTATTCTCGCTCGCAGTATTCTTCAAAGGAATCCCAGCTTTACTAACTCCAGCCAGTGATCTTGACTGCAGAAGCATCTCCACACCTGAGAATCGAGACGTTTTTTTTCTAGTTTCTGAAACCAACAGCTTTTCGTTGAGCTCTTGGATTAATGGTGAAACGCACTGAAATCCTGTGGATCTTCTACCAGTGTGTTTTTGATTTAAACTGAAATCGGTTTCTAAAGGTTATTTAGTGAAAAATTATGTGTGTGTATATATATATATACAGCAGCAAAAATAATGAATGGAAGCAGTAGCTGACAGAATCTGGTATTTCTCTTTGCCTTTCTTTTTTTTTTTTTTTTGAGATTTTACACTCTGTTTGGGGGGGGAAAACACTCCACAGCCTCTTTTTTTTTTTTTTTTTTTTGAGATTTTACACTCTGTTTGGGGGGGGAAAACACTCCACAGCCTCTCCTCTCCTGGAATGTTGCTGTTTTTTTTTAAAGCCTTTCATAGAGAATCCATCTTCAGTGACTGAGAGCCTCATTTATTAATAGCAACTGCTCAGCTGAAGCTTGAATTTCAATATCTTAACCAGAATATTTGGATAATATTTATCTAAAACACATAACTAAATTGCTGCAGGATTTGTTTGTATGTAAGGCTCTGGTGTTACAGCCACGGAAGACGTACTTAGTAGTTTTGCCTTTTTTTTTGTTGTTTTTCTTTTGCACAAACTTAAGTTATTTTCTTACTGACATCTTGAAGACAGAGTGACTGTAACTGCTTATTTTGTGAACCAAAATGTGACGGAGCTCTTTGTATTTAAAGATGAGAAGGTTCTGTTTTATTTTTAGGGTTTCTGGTTGTGGCGTAACTTTTTCTTCCTGCTGCCAAATTGACTCGGTGGACATGCTGACATGTATTAAAGGATGAAAACCATCCAGACCCAAGTCATTATTCCTCCTGCTTTTGGGTAGAATTTAGATCTCTGTGGCAAATAATTTCTGCTCTAGCAGTGGTTTGCAGATAAACTCAATTTTAGAGGAATTTTTGACTTATACAGCAAAAGTTTGAGCTTTATATGCAATTTCTTTTTTTTTTTTGTCATTTTCTGCAGTTTCTAAATTTTTTGTGTTTTACAAACTGCAGCATTTAGGATCAGAAACAAAAGATCTAACAGATCAATTTATTTTAAAAACACTAACAACATACATAAACTTGAATCCCACATATTTCCACGAAACATGTCGGAAACGCATTCAGCCCGCTCGCTGCTAACGGGTTTCGTTCATTCTCAGGGAAATGGATAAATCCAGAGCGCCGGCCCGGAGGTTCCGTTTCAGCTGCAAAAACAGTTAAAACTCCTCCAAGAACTGTTCGATCTTTTCCAGACACAGGCCTCGACAGGAAAACAGTCACATGAATGTCGAGTAAAAAAACAAACAAAAAAAAGAAATGGACAGCTCTTCGTCAGTGGTTGGCTCCAAACCCATCTGCGTCCTCCAGGCTGTCGGCCTCCACCTCGATGGATACCACATGGTGACCGGGGATCATGGCCAGGCCCAGGACTCTGGGTTCACCCTGGGAGAAAGTGTCTGAGAGCAGAAAACCCACATAAAACCAGGACTCAGTTCCATCAAAGCAGGAAAAACGGCTACGATCAGGTAAGTGGTTTGCCAAGCTTGACTGAGGAGAAGTAAAAACTAATGTTTAATTTTCAACATCATATTTCCTCATCCCATATTAATGAGTTTGCTTGAAAATGTAGAAATAGGAGATGATGACATAAAATATTAATAAGGCAGCTGTTTTAGGGTTTTTTTATGGCATAATCAGCCTTCATAGTTATTTTGTCTTTATACTGTGCAGCATTCAGTCGTGTTCTCCCACCAAAAAAAAAAGAGCAGACATTTCTTTTTAAAGTATTTACATACACTTTTAAGAGCTACTATTCATGTAAATTTGTGGTCCATATCTAGAAGTTTAAGTTTGAAGCAGGAAAACCTCAAAATCCCAAAGCAAATTGTATAAGTTAAAGATTAACTTCACAGAAAACAATAGAATTTCAGCAAGAAATTTAATTTCTGCCATTTCTCATTATTTTTTGGTAGAATTTGATCAAGTTCACCTTAATAATTAATGTTTAGAACCAATCCAGTTAAGTGAATCATTTAAGACACCTTACCAAAACAAAATATATATATAAAATAAAAAGAAAGGAGACATAAATAAATAAATAATAATTCAGTGTTTCCCTCCTTCTCCTTTCCTACCTGAGGATTTGAGGAACTCCTGAGCCGAGCCCAGGATCACATTGCAGTCCCGATCTGTGCAGAGAAAGAGACCCACCAGTGTCCGTCCGTCTGTCATGCGGATCCTCATGTTCTTGTTTAGGAGCCCCTCAAGTTTCTGTCTGGCCTGGGAAGAGGAGGACACTTCACGTTGCTCCTGGAGGAGACAAAGGAAAAACTGATTCAGATGATTCTGTGTGAAATCATTTCCCCCTACTGTGATTAAAACACAAATAATTTGTATATCATAACTATGACATATCTTGTAACAATAAATCAAAAATAAATTATGCTATCCCATTATTACAAGACACTATACTATAATGATAGTATCTCACAATCATAAAGAAAAGCTAGTATTGTGTATTTTCAACTTAAATATCTAATAATTGTGGGATACTAACTTGCACCACTGACAAAGCTTCCCATAATTACAACCCTGTGTCTCACAATAAAGTAGTAAATTAGAAACATGATAGTATGTCATAATTATGCATTAGTGTCTTTTTTTTTTTGCCGTATTCATAACTAGTAGATAGCATCGAATGATTCAGGCAGAATCTCATAATACGAGTTTCTAATGACTTTGCTACCTGCTGTGAAGACACACATAGTAGTTTTATCGTAAGTAAGGCTTATATGTCTCATTTATGGTGTACAAAATATACTTCTTCCATCACAGTTTCAGAAAAGGGCATTAATCTAATAATTAACAAAAACAAATCAGATCTCTTCAGTGTTTACATTCAGCAGGAACAGCTCACAATCAGAAATACTTTACAGGAATCATTATGACATATAGAACTTGGTGTATTTTGCTGCTGGACAGTTTAAATAAATCTAAACATAGAAAAATATAACTGAGAACACAAAAGCTAACCTGTTAGCCACAAGCTAACGTTTAGCTTCACCTCAAGCCTTCATAAAGCTACATTTATTTAATATAAAAGCTTTATTCTACCATTTGTCATACTGGCATCAGACAAAATAACTGTTGAATATTAAAGAAAATATTACAGCTGTACATACATGTGCCGAAGGACCATTTTCCTCAATCATTGTGTCCAATTTTCCTTCTGCTGTTGCTTAGGGAGCAACTCTGGGGGCGGACAAGCGGAACCGGAAATCGTAGCAGCGCTTAGTATTTTTAAAAAAAAGGGTTTTTCAGATTAAAGTTTACAAGTTCGGTTTTTATGACCGTGTGGCAGGCAATAAAATCTTCAAAAACAATTCCACACTTTTCCAGACTCTTAAAGCAAATACCTCCGCTCTAAAAAACGGGGCTCATCGTCACACCTGGCTGGTTGACAGGAAATAAAGCTTTGTCAGGAGAGCTGCCAGCTGAAACAATAACATGGATTTTCTTTTGGATTTACTCACAGGGAAGTCAAATAAAACCATCACTGTCATTCAGACAGGGAAAACAAGAGGGCTCAAATGAGGAAGTCATTTACTGTCGTTTCTTAATAATAATTGTATACATACATAATTCAAAAAGGTTGATACTAAAGTTCAATTCTTGTTTTAATTAAAAATATATTTGGTTAGTATTTAGTAATTTTCATGTTTTTTCCACATGGTGAGTCCATACCAGTACAGGAAGATTATTGTTTGAATTTATAATTAAGAATAAAACTTATTAATGAATATACAAATTAATTAGATTTTTTTGTATGTATTTTAGAAATCAGGGCTATTGATTTATTAAAGCAAATCTCTTAGATTTCTTTACAAAAATAAAACGGTGTGATAAATATCCCTTTTTAAGAGGTTCCTCTAGGGGGCGTACTAATGCCACTAACACAAGTTAACAGCGCTCTGGACCCATATTGAAACGTCCAACTGAGTCAGAATGGAGATGGACAAGTTCGTTTTTAAAACCCCCGACATTTTTTTTTCTTCAGAGTACTAGGCTAAATCAAATCAAATCAAATCAAATCAAATTTTAGCAACAAGGCATTTTAAAGTGCTTTACATCATAACAAACACAGGCTAAAAAAAAACAATAAATAAATAAAAAAAAACACTGTAAATGTACAAATAAAACTCTGACAAATATTACAAATAAATAACTTTTGTTAAAGTTAGACCACTAAGTCCTCACTGCTTGATTCTGCACTGTTTGCACACAAAAGCTGACAACAAGTAGAGGAGTGTTTTGTTTAAATATTATAGTGTTGCTGAAATGAGTTATGATGACAATTAGATTATTATTTATTCTGTTTTGAAAAAATATTCCTTAAGTTTAAAGCCATTTCAATCCATAAACATTGCTTTCTTCCCGAAAAACACTATTTAACCTCAGTTATATGAAAGAAACAACATAAAAAGCAAAAATCATTTTTGACAAACACAACAAATATTAGTTTGTTTTGAAGTCTTTTTTTGTTAATATTGTCAAAGTCTGACATGTAATCAAATCAGGTTAGTAAAGAGTGACAGAATTATTTTTATTTACCAAATGCCAGAATTATAGGGGGAAAAAATCAGAATATTTTACTACTCTGTTTAAATTTAAAAATTTACATACACAATTACTGTTTGCCAGTGATGATCTCGTGACATTGTAAGCTTCTGATGGAATAATTCACACCATTTGAGTTCAAAAGAAGAACATTTTGTGAATTCTAATCAGCTTTTGATACAAAAAAAATATCAACAGACATCAGGAAGAGAATTATGGTCCTTATCAAGTCTGGTTGGTCATTGCCTACCAGTTCTAGATGTCTGAAGGTGCCATGTTACTCTGCTATTAACTACAAATATATGTACAAACAGGAGGGAAATTTCCAGCCATCAGGTTGTGCGTCATGGATTTATAAACATGTTTTAACATGAAATGCATCAACCCCAGAATAAAAGGAAGATATCTTGTAAAAATACTGAGTGAAAGTATTATTATCCACAAGGAAATGAGTCATGTAACTGCATGGGCTAAAAGGCCAAGCAGAGAGGAAGAATCCATTATTCCAAAAGCAACATAAATATAATTTAAAAAAACAACAACACACAGTTTACAAATGGACTCAAGTACAAATACCTTTATATATGGAGAGTTGTCAATTTTTCTAATGACGCTGAAAGTGAAATGTGTCGACTGTGAAGGCGTGGCAGCGTCATTGTATGGGGAGTTTTGCTGCTGATATCTATTTTTGCTGGTGCACAAAGCAGATGGCATGATGGGTAACAAGCATCGCATGGAAATATGGCAGCAGCATTTCGAGATGTTAACTTGGAAGTTAAAGCCTGGGCACAAACAGGTCTTTTGAATTGAAAGCCAAATAATTCCAAAGTAGCTTAAGAACACTACAGTTCATAAAGCCCTGATTTCAGAAATTTGGAAAATTTGTGTGCAGAGCTGAGAAGGTGCACGAGCGAGGCGGCCCACAAACCTGACCCACTTACAACGGTTCTGACAGCAGGAATGGGCCTAAATTTGAACACCTAAAATCATCAAGCCAAGTCCTACTGTTTAATATTACCAAATACTAAGGGAAGCTATGAAAGTTCTTTAAAGAAAATAAGAAAAAATTATCTAAAAATGTAATAGTTTCCGTTATAATTATCACGCCGATACTGTCCCCTGTCTATTGTAGAAATGAGAATGGAAACACACCAAAAGCAAAATCTATAAATCAAGTAAAGCACAGATTTAACCTCTTCTAAATCTCTTTAAAGACTTGACAAGAAAAAAAAAAAATCACAACCAAAACTAACAAACTGGCTATAATTTGGAAGAACTCCTTTTTACGTAAACCTTCGTTGAGAGTGGGACTTGCCTCACCCGAAACGAATTCAGGTAGTAATGGACTCTTCTCTGAGCTCCTGCTCTGACTTGCTCTGCCTTGGCTGTTATTTAAGCTGTTTCAGCTCGCGGGGCCGCCCAGGTTCAGACAGCCAGCTCTGAGCGCGGCACAGGAGCTGGTGTCTTCCTCTGTGTCACACTGCATAAAATCTGGGTTAGCTGGAGCACAGCACCCAGGGGAGGCACTTTCTCTCTCTTATCCCTGACACGTCTTCCTGCCAAACGGACACGGGAGGCTTTGGGGAAGGAGGAGGAGGAGGGAGGCTACTGGGTAATCTCGGCACAGCAGTCCAAATTCTGTCTGTGAAGGAGGTAGGGGTGGAGGGTGG
Organism: Poecilia formosa; assembly: GCF_000485575.1. Taxonomy (NCBI): domain Eukaryota; kingdom Metazoa; phylum Chordata; class Actinopteri; order Cyprinodontiformes; family Poeciliidae; genus Poecilia; species Poecilia formosa. Next base: position 2,734,167 of record NW_006799980.1, on the reverse strand, counting down.
GGGTTCCTGGCTGGCTTCAACCTCCCCTTTTCATCTTGCAGTCACACAGTGAGACACACGCACAGTTATGACTGCAGATAATGTGGGTTGAGGGCGTACAAGCTGCACAATAAATGAGGTCGTCTCGCCAGCCTTTCAGTCTGGCACCCGCTGACACCTCGGTGGCCAGGGCCTCAGAGTGTGAGGCAGCGGGGAGGGGGTGAGGGTGGGCTCCAGACACACAATCTTCCTCGTCGCACATACTCCGCTCTACCCAGTGTCTCTCGCCGTGCACCGTCTCTCGCCGCCTTGGCAGATGTTGGGTTTGGATCGGGGCACTGAAAAATTCCTCCTCTCTCATTCGCAGGAGCCGAGCCGAGCCGGAGCGGCTCAGGCACCTGTTGCAGCAGACGAGGCGGAAGTGATCAGCGGGTTGTCTTCTGGGTGTCGGCGCCTCAGCAGCTGACCTGGGAAGAGGAGTGAAGGATGCGAAAAAGGTCATAGATGGGGTCACCGCCTCGGCGTTGTTTTACTTGTTTAAATGAAATGGCTTCTTTTGTTTTTATGAAATGTAAATTGCGTGACCCTAAGGTGACCTTTGAGGCGTCCCACTGCTGTGATTTTTGTCATGTGTTATGGAACGATGTGATGAGGTCTGGCCCAAACATTCACCTGGAAACAAACACATAATTAGTTCAAATTCAGGAAAGATCTCCTGTAGCCGCCTGTATTACAACAAATTTTAAGAAGCCTCTGACTGAAGACACTCAGTTATTGTTTCTCAGGTTTTTTCTTCTACTTTTTTTTCTTTAAAAAAAAAACAGAAAAAGCCTCATAGTTTTAAATTCTCATCTTTGTGTTTTTAGCAGGAGATCATCATTTACAAGGGGTGTACTAACCCTATTTAAATGTACACCACACTTTTCAGATATTTCTTTGTAAGCATTTTTTTTTGTAAGAAATTTTCCATGTAATTCCCTTCTTTGTGTTGGTCTCATAAAATCTCAGTAAAACCCAATGCTTCACGCTTCATGTAACTTGAAGAGGTTAAAGAGACGTTTAACATCCAAATATGTTTTTTTTTTCATGCTGACTGTACTTGAGTGCACAAAGGCGGTCAAAAATAACAATTTAGTACAAAAAACAAAAGAAAAAAAAAGAAAGTGCCCTGAGCGGCGGCAGCAGCAGTCGCCGCCACTGAGGGGGGCTGTCTGGGGAGGGATTCCCATGGCCTTACTGCCATCCAGCTGACACATCCCGCTGCTAATGAGCGCTCAGATTTACAGCTCAGAAACCATCTCTGCGCCTGTTTCAAACCTCTGCACGACGTCCACTCTCACGTTTTAGCGCTCTGCCACGCTCACTGCGGCCGTGTGTCGGAGTGGAAACATAGTTTTGCATTTCACCAAAACACTTCAATCCCCACCACAAGTAGTTAATTTTTAAGCAATACAATCTGATGTAAGGCTGGGCATGGCTGCGGCAGATTTTTTTTCCCAACCCCCCCGTCCCCCTCATCCCCCCTTTCTCTCTCTCTCCCGCCCCCCTTTCTCTCTCTCTCTCTAGCTCTGGATCCCTCCCCAGCACTCACTCACAGACTCGTGAGCGCGCACACGCACAAACACCGCTGCTCCAAAATATATTTTATTATATCCAGCGGTGGTAGGGGGGCTCAGGAGAATATACTTGATATATTTGTGTCGGGCTCTGCATTGCAGACAGTGTGTGTGATCTTGGCAGTGACACTGACAGATCCGGATTCGTGACTGATCCGGACTTGGGAGAGAGAAAGAGAGGGAGAAAAATTGGAGGGGGGGGGGCAGACCGAGAAGAAACAAACAAGTAACAATGTAACTTACATGCACTCACACACCCCTTTTTTCCTTGTAACAATGTGTACGTTTTTAACGAGGGAGGGGGGCGCGCACAGGGAGAGAGACGGAGAGAGAGAGACAGAGAAAAAGGGAGGGGGTGCGTTCTGAAATAATATAGTCAGCCATTTTTTATGTAAGGGGATTTTTTTCTTATTGGGGGGGTTGTTAAAAAATAAATATAAGAGGGCGGCCATCTTTGTTGCTCTGCCTTAGTGTAAAATATTCCAAAACGCCCCCCTACTTTTCTCCCGTGCCGATTTGAATATTAAATATATAACACTCCATCCGCTGCAAGAATTACAGCTTCGTTGTTTTGTGTTTTATTTTTTTTTAAACACTGAACACAAGGACGGAGCCGCCAATGACAGCAGGAATATAATAATGTCCTCTCCTCTCCGCTCCTGCGAGGAAGACGAGGGCATGGTGGTTAATTCCGAGGGAGGAGATTTTGATGAAGAAGACGACGAGGACGACGGAGAGCTGGACGAGAACGCAAGCGACATAAACTCGCCGGCGGCGCCTCGGGAAACTGCAACACCACCAGCCGCGCCAGGTACGATAGACTAGCTGCTAAAACGAAAAAGAAGAAGAAGAAGAAAGGGAGGAAAAAAACAGGCGGACAGGTCGCGGTCGGGAACGCGCGAAAAACATCACACGAAATAATAAAACTCACTTTAATGGCTTAAGATTGTTGTTTTTTTTTTTATTTAATTACAGAAGTAGCCTTGCTATCTGAGCTATCTCTATCCATGTCCTGGACTGTACAGTAGAGTAGCTCGGGTGCGCGCGCACACAAAAAACGCAACACGAAATAGTTTGCAGAACCTAAATGTGAATTGGGTGCCATGTTTGCAGCTAAATATAAAGTAGAAGGGATGACAAACCCCCGGTTCGCTCCCTCCACTTCCTCCTTCTCACCTCTTCACCTCCCTGCAAAGTTTAGCCAAACTCGCCACAGCGAGCCCGCAGAGCCATCCTCCAGAAAGTTGCAGTTAAATCCCCCCACCCCACCTCTTTGCTGTGACAGCAGCTCCCTGACATGACAGGGGGACACATGCAAATGAAGACGCCGGGCAACCGCAGGGTAATAAGGTCGCCCCGAAGGTGTAGAAAAGCTGCTTCAAAAACAAAACAAACATGGACTCCCCCGCCGGAGGCTACATGTATTTGATACCCGAGGAGCTGGTTTCGCAGTGCAGTCAAACGAGGCAGAAACTATGCCCCACAGTATTTGTGTCGTCTCGTCCTCTGACATACAGGTCGAAACGAGGCTTTCTTGTAAATGCCTGTCCAATTCTGTTTAACACAACTTAATGGCGACTTTATTAGACGTTAGATTGAACGACAGTGTGGCTTTAGCTTCTGTGATTGACTAGCTGAACGTGATTATTCTGGAAGTTTCTCCTGGCAGTGAACTTGCACTTTGCACTGAACGTGAACTAACGGTCGGCTGGCCAGCCTGTAACGGTAAAGGGAACAAAGATACATATTTGCTTTAAATAATTAATTAAGGTGAGCTAATTGTTAAACTCCGTATGAAAATGTATTATATTATTTGTATTAACACGTTATTGGATGTTAAAAAAAAGAGAGCAAATGTTGCCGTTTTGGCAAGCTCGGATGGTTCTAATTTCATGAATGAACATAACGGAGCAGTCCTCCATTGCTTTGTCTTTATCGCCGCGGAACCGTGCCAGACGGATAAATGAGTGTTTGTGTCGAGGACTTTAACCCACTGGCGACCTCTCTCAGCGGCCACAGCGGTGGTCTCGGTCCCCTCTTCTCCACCACCGCTACCCCCAGATCTCCATTGGGAATTGCAGGAGTCGTTCCAGTTCATTGCACTGGTGGGCCTCTGTGAATCACCGAGCCCTGCGTGCGTGCAGCGGCCGCCCCCCGGCGTTTCGTCGGCGGACCGCACTATTGCACGGCTAGGCGGGAATCACGGAGGCTCCGGAGTGAGGAGGAGGTGGAGGGAAGCTGTTGTTGCTGCTGCGCACCAACAAAGGCGGGCACACAATAAAATCTGACGGACCTAGCTTATCAAGCAGCCAGTATTTTGGCTGCGCTTTAACGCTTTGCTTGTTTCTTTTTTAAATAGAGGCAGCTATCTCCACTTGCCTATCTGTGGCTCTCCTCCCTGCATAAACCCAGGTCAGATTGCAGGTTAAATGGTAAAACTGAGTGGTAGAACGGTCAGACATTTTCACATAATTTATTCATTGAAAGGGAAAGATATTTATTTAGTCCCACCCTGTCTTCACAGTTTAAAAATGATGATAATTTTCTTCTTTTAAAAGTTTTATGGTTTTTCAGATTTTGTCAGATTTTCTTTTTACCAATCAAATTTTATAAGTAAAACAAACACCAAACAGTATCTTGCAAAAGTAACTTTTTTTTTTTTACACTTTGTCATGTTACAACCACAAACTTCAATATTTTTAATAGGATTTCATGTGGCAGACCACCATAAAGTATTGCATAGACCTTTTGCTGCAATTCCACCCGCAGATCCTCTGCCAGCTTTTGCACATATAGACTGAATCTTTTATCGTTCTTCTTTCCAATATAGCCCAAGCTCAGTCAGAAAGTATTGGTGAACCACAGTCAGTCTTGGCCCAGATCCTCTTTTGCATTCAACTGAGTTATTCTATCACATTAATATAATTTGATTTAAATCATTATAGTTATTGCACTCCTGAAAGGTGAACCTCCACCCAGTCTCTTTTCTTTTTGCAGACTACCAAAAAATAGCTGTTCAATAAAGGTCAGATATGCCTGCTTAATAATTAGTTGACTTCTCCAGGAAGTTGGAGATTTACTCAAAAGTTTTTGAAAACCATGTATGCTTTTTCTCTCACTTTACAATTTTGCACTAGTTTATGTTCTTTTAGCTATGTCAGTAAAATATATTTAATTTTGTGGTTATAACCTGACTATCATCACAAGGCTCTGTCGGTAATTAATAAATGTATTTTCATAAACCAATAATCCCTGACTTGTAGCATCTGGTACCAGCTGTCAGGTCTCCTTGGAGCTCCCCAATTGGACTAATTCACCAATTGTCACCGTTCAGATAAGGTCAAAGGTCACTGAGACCTCTGCAGCTTTATCATTCAGTCTTTTGTTGGAGGCAATTATTATCAGCAGGGATTAGTCGGTTTACTGGGAAGCGTTTTGACAAGATTATTTAGCTCAGTTTGTTAGCCGTTGTTCATTTCTGCGCTCTCTTGAACCCAGACGAAGACCCGGAGATATCGGACCGAGAGGTCCCATGCAAGAAGAAAGGCCGACCCAAGAAGAAGAAGGACACAAAGAAGAAAGAGAAAGAGGGGAAACCTGCCAAAACAAAGAAACGCAAGAAGATTGTAAGTTTAATGGGTTACATGTGTGGGTTTTGTCACTATTCACTGTTCCAACTTTTAAAAAAAATCCCATCTGCCTCTCAGGACAGCGATGTAGAGAGAATCTCAGACAGAGAAAGAGACTATGGTGAGAACTCAGACAGCATCGCCAGCGATTATGGCTCTGGCGAGAAAAAGAAAAAGAAGAAACACAAAGAAAGGAAGGAGAAGAAAACCAAGAAAAAGAAAAAAGATGACGGGGACCGAGACAGTAGCCAGGAGGAAACAACGAAAGTAAAGATCCCCGATTTACTTCTCTTGCACAGTAGTAGTAAACGGTCTTGGTAAAAAAAAAAAAATAATTTTTTTTTGTTCGATTGGTGGTTTCCTCTCAGCAGCCGATAGAGCAGAAAACGTCTTCCCAGCTGGCAAAGGAGTGGGGCCTGGAGGATGTTGATCATACCTTCACAGAAGACGACTACAGGGAACTCACAAATTACAAAGCCTTCAGCCAGTTTATGAGGTATGGATTCTTGTCTGCTTGCTGAGGATTAACATTGAGCTTGTGGTTGCTAGTGTGGGCGACATCAAGACCGGCTACGGCGCTTTGAGTGAGTTATACTTGGTGTGCTTTCTCAGTTATGTTGGTTGAACCATTAAAATGCTTAAACCTCAACACCTCTTGCTCCAGCTGTTAGTCCTAAAAAGTCCCAAACATTCTTGAAAACGCTATTGCAAATTCTTGCCCGAATCAGTATTTACATATTCAACAGTTTAACAATGATGAGTTACAAAGATTTCCTTCAATCTTACATTGAATCTTCAGCTCTATTTTAAGCAAAGAAAGACTCAGAAAGCTGATCGGTTCCATTCTTTTGAAGGCTAATGCCCTTGTATTGTATTGCCTTAATTTTTAAGACACAAAAAATAAGACATTGTCTCCCTTGTGGTGAATAATGAATGCAGTTATTTAACACAGTTGAAACTTCCTGCTAAAAAATAAAACTGTAGCAAAACACACTGTATTTTTTGTTGGTGGAAATTCTAACATTGCTAGCATAGAAGGGGACAAAAAATAAATATAAGACAAATGAATATAAACCTTGATTTGTGCTGCACTGCAATTTAGCCTTTGCAGTGCAGCACAGCTAGCTACGGCAGGAAGTTATAAACCATTTGTTAAAAATATGGCTGAGTCGTGCTACCGTTAGGTTTTGTGTTTCTGTGTTGCAGCGGGTACATTTTTGGCAGTAAAGGCGTAGCTCACCTAATACTTTTCAAGCTAACCTTATGCGTGACATGGAGAAAACAAATGCATGTGAAATTTTATTTAATATATCGTCTTAATTTAACCACTGGATCTACATCTCTCTCTGAAAAAATGTATCTTCCGGTGCACCTGTTAATGGGTAGATTTAGGGTAGGTTGTTAACAGAAACAAGAACAAACTCAAAAATGGCTGCATTAAACAGGAGTTTGGCTATAAACACTCCAAATTATGCAAAGACATTGGAAAACAAAACCAAAAAGATGCCGTTTACTCACTGTGTCTTCTTTAACTACATCAACTAGATATTCTGTGTCCTGCTGTGACCTGATAACTTGCTCTCTCCTTAAGCAGTTTGGAATGAAATTATTAAAAACTTGTCTATGTAGCCAAATGAGGCTACATAGTGAACTTCTGGTAATTGCTCCTGTCTATCTGTTGAACTGTATCAGGCCAGTTTGTTGAGCTTGTGGGGCAGCATTACCAACACTGTGTGAAAAGCACCCTGAGCCTCAGGCTGTGTGGATAGCTCATACCTGTGATGACTCTGACAACGTAAATAAGCTATAGTGCCAAGTTTACGTTGCGGATTCTTGCGGCCTTTGTGATTTGGTTGTCTTGATTTGACCGAGCCAAAGCCGAGTTTGCTGACACAGCGTAAAGCCACACAGTCTGAGGATATGGCTTGAGTTTCTGATGACCGCTTGTCTCGCGACTCCTCCCAGGCCGATGATAGCCAAGAAGAACCCGAAGATCCCCATGTCGAAGATGATGACCATCCTGGGGGCCAAGTGGAGGGAGTTCAGCTCCAACAACCCCTTCAAGGGCAACGCCGCTGCTGTCGCGGCGGCCGCTGCTGCTGCCGCCATCGCTGTCGCCGAGCAGGTCTCTGCAGCGACCACCTCGCCCGAGCCGCTGCCTCAGCCGCCGCCCATTAGAAAGGCCAAGACGAAAGAGGGCAAAGGTCAGCGGTAGCTTTAGATCTTCTCTAGTGTCCGTTTAGTGTTGTTTTTTGTCGCGTAAAGATGAAGGATTCATCTAATTTCTGTACCCACTTTGTTGTTGACACTGTCCACATAGTGGTTGATCAATACATTTCCAGTTCACTTTGGATTTGATCTAATTATCTGTGCAGGTCCAGGATACAAAAAGCGCAGTAAAAGTCCTAGAGTGCCTGACAAGAAGAAAGCCCTATCTAAGGCTAAAAAGATGGCTCCCATCCGTATTAAGCTATTACCAATAGCTGGGAAGAGGAAGAAGAGCTGCTCTGTGAGTCCGATGTTTACATTCTGCTTAGCTGATGGAGATAATTTGCCTTCCTTTTGTGTTACTGGAGCGCTCGCCCCCCTCTCTTTTTCTCTATTCACTCTGTTGCCTGATTATTTTTTCTCCTCTGTCAGAGCGACGACATGGATGAGGAAGAGTCCGAGCAGGAGGACTCCAGTGTTCACAGCTCCTCCGTTCGCTCCGACAGCTCCGGCCGGGTGAAAAAGAACAAGCGGGGACGGCCTGCCAAGAAGAAGAAGAAAGGCAAGAGTGAGCCTGCTTGTTAGATGAATGCCACATAGATTTTTTTTTTTTTTTTTTTACAATTTATCATTTTTACAATTTATAGTGAATTTAGAGTTTGGAGTTTCTGCATCCAAAATATTTGACATTGTAATTCTTACACCAGGGTGTAAAAGTTTTAAATAGTATCGAATTCGAGCATCTAAAATTGAGGCCTTCAAATGTCTTAAATTTATTGAAAAAAAGGTAAGTTGGCCTTAAATACGTTAATCACAGGTCTTACATTTTGTTGTGGTAGGACTATTTAATCTCATATTCTATGTAGTTTTTTTATTTTTCTTGTGAGACTTTTCTGTCATGTTGACTCGCTGGTTGAAGCTACTGGTAACTAGCTGCTAATAAGCCCTTGCTAGCTAAGCAAAGATACATTAGCAGCTATATGAGCAAGAACTATTGGCTCTGATCCCTGCAATGGAAATAGAGAGAGGAAAAAAAACTAACTAGCTAAAAAAAGTTACTACTAAACTGTCTTTTTTGCATCTGTTCTGGTTTAAGTGCAAATTTATCACCAGTTGGCTGGATGACGTTTGTTTTTTCCCAGCCTGTATGAAGCTGCATTTCTATTAAGCAGCAGACTGCAGGCTGGCTACATGAGAAGCCAGCCTGACCGCCTAAACTTCTGTTACTCTATACAAATCATAACACTTTCTTGTTATTGTAATAATTTAGCCATTTGGCTGCTTGTTGAAAGAAGCAGAAACTGCAGTCGTGCATCCTCAGCTTTATTCGTCTTTCCATTGCGTCTTAGCCTTTTTACCAAGTTCTAAATGAGTTCTAGCTGAAAAACAGGCTCACATTCACTGACCTGGTCAGACCTTCAATGGGTACTTTATTCTGTCATCCGCTAACATTTTTCTATGGTCTTTTTTTCTGCTTGCCTGGCAATTTGTGGACAGTTACCTCAGTGTTTTTTTTTTATTTATTTTTTTTTAATGTTCCAGTTAAATGAAGCACTTTTTTCTGTCTTTTGGTTCACGTCTAAACTTTATTAAACCCTTGTTTATGTTAGCACTGATTGAGAAGATGTGACATTTATGACCTGGAGATTTAAAGTTGATTCTCAGGAAGTATTTTTTTTTTATGTCTCATGTTTCTTTTATACATCTACCTTAAAAAGACCATTGGGAAAGAATTAGTTAAAAAATGAATACCTTTCTGGCACATTTTACAAATAAGGTCCGCGTATTTTCATGAATAACTAAAGACACTATTACTGTGTGGATTTTTTTTTTATTTTACATGATAATATTATTGCTTTTGCTTTAAAGACACCTCTTGTCTTTCGTAACATTTTATTCTTTATCTATGTGTATATTTGTTTATTTTGATGTGGTTCTGTTTCCAGTTCCAGGCGAGGAAGAAGGCGACGGCTATGAGACGGATCACCAGGACTACTGTGAGGTGTGCCAGCAGGGCGGAGAGATCATCCTGTGCGACACCTGTCCTCGAGCCTACCACCTCGTGTGCCTCGAGCCTGAGCTGGACAAGGCCCCCGAGGGCAAGTGGAGCTGCCCGCATTGTGTGAGTACGGCCTGCGGAGACAGAGGATCGTCTGCTCGTATTCTCTGGAGCTTTATTCACCGCTAAGCTACATCACTCCTTAACGAATCCTTATTTCTAGTGCTCAGTTTCTACTAGATGCCAAATCAGGGGAGATTAAAATAGAGAAGTCTGCCGCAGCCTTCTTTGGTTCCAAAAGCAAAATTTTCCATGAAGGGCCGTGGATGGCAACAGGTAGTTTTCTCTTGGACGCACTTCTGACTGGATTGTTTGAAAAATATATATATACACATGTACTTTATTTCTTGCAGAAATATGAATACAAAACAATGACTAAATATCTCTTACAGCTTAGATGAAGACCAAAAGTTAACTTAATCTGATGTTACGAGTTCACAAAGTGGTTAAAAAAAATCACTTTACCCAAAGCTCCTGTCTTTACTCCGGACATTTGACAAACAAAAGACATCCTCCCGTTTTGGTGCTAAACTAACTTATACATATTCTAACTGCCCAAAGAAAAACTAAACTGGTAGAACTTGGAGGTGGGGCTGTACAGTGAGGTTAAACTATTCCCATGTGCACCTGCTGCATCGTTTGGTTGCACTCTGAGACACTTGACCAGGGAAACGGGTCGCAGGAGGCAGGCGCTACATGACTCTGTCAGTCCTTTTTCATACGCTGAGCCTCCTGATGGTTTGACATGAAGCGCTGATCTATTTTTCATGAACTCCTCACAGAGTCTCCTGAGTCCGACTCTCTGACACTTCATGTCCCACTCACATTCACACGAAAGAGAACAACGCATCTCAGCTGCAGCTCTGGCTCTTTTTTGCCCTAGAGGCTGAACCCTTTGAGCCTGTCGCTCTCACTTTCCTACTCTCTCTACTGCCAGGTTCAAGTGCAGAGATATAAATGACCCCAATTACCCTTTCTGTCATTTGTTTTTGTTTTTTTTTGTTTTGTTTTTTTGTTCTTCATGCAGGAAAAAGAGGGAATTCAATGGGAGGCGAAAGACGAAGACTTTGAGGATTTCGAAGAGGACAGCGAGGACAGGGTGATATCCGAGGTCAGCATCGGGGTTCCCGCCGGCGCGGAGGAGGAGGAGGACGACCACATGGAGTTCTGTCGGGTGTGCAAGGACGGCGGCGAGCTGTTGTGCTGCGACACGTGCACGTCCTCCTACCACATTCACTGTCTGAACCCCCCGCTGCCCGAGATCCCCAACGGGGAGTGGCTCTGTCCGCGGTGCACGGTCAGTTCACGTCGCACGAATCGCTTTTTAACTCGAGGAAGAACTTTTGAGATTCCACTTTGGACATGTGTCCTCGCTGCAGTGCCCGCCAATCAAAGGGAGGGTCCAGAAGATCCTCCACTGGAGGTGGGGTGAGCCTCCTCCTCCCATTCCCGTCCCGCTGCCCCCGGACGCTCCTCCTGACGCCCCGATGCCGCCGCCCATGAAGGGCAGAGCTGAGAGGGAGTTTTTTGTCAAGCTAACCAGCCAGTCGTACTGGCACTGCACCTGGATCACCGAGCTGCAGGTGGGAACAGTAATAACATTTTGATAACATTTTGTGTTTTTAGTCCCAGACATTTCCATCCCATGTTCCTCCTCCCCCCAAACGCCATTAGCTTTTAGGGGGACCCCTTTGCGTACCTACAGACAACACTGCAAAATATTGAAAGAAACATCAACTTCTAGGATCATGTTTCTGGGTTTTATTGTCTATTGAATAATTAATACGTTCGTTTAACATAAAAACAGCCTCATACATTCTGATTTCATCTGGCTGTGAGTTTTCAGCATGTTTTGCAGCAGTATTCTTCACAGCAAGTCTCCTGGACGGTTCCTTCTGTCTTTTTCTTGTTAGAAACTTGTCCATTTCACATTAGCCATGCAAAGCGAGGAGCAAAGCAGCTTGATAAATTCAGTGAAACTATTTTGTACTTATATTTTATAATAGCAATTGAAAAACAGATTACATTTTCTGATTCAAAAATTCAGATTAAAATGTAGGATTTTTTTTATTGATATATATTTCTATTTTTTTCTCAAGTTTCCTTCCAGCTTTAGGAGGCTCCTTAGTGCCCCCTGGGGGTGTAGCCTAAAACAGCTTTTTAGTCCAAAAAATACATAATATGGCACAAAATAATACCCAAACCCAAAGATGAAGAAGTTGATCTCTGATGAACATAGCAAACATACACTTGAGTTTTGCAAAAGTATTAATACCCTTCGACTCTGTATGAGGAGCGCCAGCAAGTTTCACATTTTTCCATATACTTTAAATCAGATGTAGATTTGAACTTTGACTGGGACATTTTAACATCTACATAGGATTTCAACTACAGAAGAGCAGGGTTGAAACAATTAACAGGATTATCTAATTTACTAATTGATTAATTGTTAACTGGAATATATAATCTCTAAAAGCATGCTTGTTACAGAAAGAACAACAAACTCTGAGCGGCGATTACATCTGGCGTCTTCTTATTACTCGCGTTCGTCTTTCAGCTGGAGATCTTCCACTCGGTGATGTACAGAAACTACCAGAGGAAGACCGACATGGACGAGCCCCCCAGCCTGGACTACGGATCGGGCGCAGAGGACGAGAACGGAGTGGGCAAGAGCGAGAAGAGGCGGGCCAAGGATCCCCACTACGCCCTGCTGGAAGACAAATACTACAAGTACGGCATCAAGCCCGAGTGGATGATGATTCACCGCATCATAAACCACAGGTAGGGTCGACTGCACCTCCGAGAGTGTGTGAGGCGGCTGTGCGAGATGCTGCTCACTGTCCTCCACATGTCCCTCTGCCAGCGTGGATAAAAAGGGGATGTACCACTACCTGGTAAAGTGGAAAGATCTGACCTATGACCAGTGCACCTGGGAGAGAGATGACATGGATATACCCGACTTTGAACTCCACAAGGCCAACTACTGGAGGCACAGGTTGGACTGCACAGACATGCTGAACACACACTGGTTCAGAAGCAAGAAAATACACGAAAGCTGATTTAAAAAGACAAAGGCTTTTTATTTTAAGGGATTAATAAACATATTTATTGTTAACTCTGCCCTATGTCACAAATTGTTCTTGGTAGAATTAAGGCAGCATCAACAGAGTCTTAATGACGTCTTTGTTGTCATTCAACAGGGACAACATCTTGAAGGAAGACCCCGATAAACCAAGGAAGATGACGAGCAAGGAGGGAGACGGTGAAGAGGAGGAGTCTCTTTCCTCCCCACTCACAGATGTAGGTGAACAGTGGCCGCGGTCTGCTTCCTGAACTCTTTAAATTTTTTTCTGCAAAATTTGTTGAGGAAAACACTCTTAGAACTGTATTCTGTTATGATTTCTGCCTCATTTAACCTGTCATTCACGAGAGGACCCAAATTTGGGTCCTCTCGTGACAAGGGTGTCAAACTCCAGTCCTCAAGGGCCGCTGTCCTGCAACTTTTAGATGTGCCTCTGCTGTACCACACCTGAAAAGAATAATTAGGTCATTAGCAAGGCTCAGGAGAACCGATCTACACAGGGAGGAGGTAATTAAGCCATTTCATTCCACTGTTTTTTACCTGTGGCACATCTAAACACTGCAGGACAGCGGCCCTTGAGGACTGGAGTTTGACACCCCTGTCATTGTGAATGACAACCTGTGAATGACAGGTTAATGCGGACCGACTATTCTGACGAGATTCAGTTCACAGAGTTTCGACGCAGCCTACAAAAGTATAGGAACGTATGGAAACGGTTATCCTCCAGATGTGGAGAACTACGGAAACCTTTTCAGACTATACGTTTTAATCACAATCTCTAATTATCATTTAATTTCTTCAATCTTTCTTACTTGTCTGTCTTTCTCTCTTTTTTTCCTTTGCATATTCTGTATTTAAAGCCTGTTTGCCACAGAAATACTCATCACAAATTCATTGTAATAATTAAAATTACGATAAATCACAGAACTCTGGAAAGCTAAGTCTGAGAAAAGGATGGAAAATACTTATATTCCTTAGCTCCTTTCACATTTAAAACCTAAACTCTACTGAACCATCTGTCATAGTGAACCTTTGCATTCTTGCTTGTTGGAAAATGTGAAAAGAATTTGAATTTGGAGAGAACCTGAACTTTTTTTCCACATTGTCGATGAACACAGCTGTTATGACTTAACTGTATGAAACCAAGCTTCTTGTAAACTGATTATGATACTTTTTTAGCCTGATGATTTTTGACCGTCGTAATAGTGTGTCGTTGTAGAATGGAGTTAAAAGGTCTCACTGTTTTCTTTGTTGTTGTTGCTCCAGCCGACGATCAAGTACGAGGAGCAGCCCGACTTCGTCACGGCGACCGGCGGCACCCTGCACCTCTACCAGCTGGAGGGCCTCAACTGGCTGCGCTTCTCCTGGGCTCAGGGCACCGACACCATCCTGGCCGATGAAATGGGTCTGGGCAAAACCATCCAGACAATCGTCTTTCTCTACTCACTGTTCAAGGAGGTACTGCTGGGATCATTTCTGCTTTATCGCGTTTTCTGATTCTGTCGATTCACCGACACCGTCCCTTTTTTTTTTTTTTTTCCCCCTCTCAGGGCCACACAAAGGGTCCTTTCCTGGTCAGTGCGCCCCTCTCCACTATTATAAACTGGGAGAGGGAGTTTGAGATGTGGGCACCTGATTTTTACGTGGTGACGTACACGGGAGACAAAGACAGCCGAGCCATCATCAGAGAGAACGAGTTCACGTTCGACGACTCCATCAAAGCCGGAAAGAAGGCCTTCAAACTCAGGGTGAGACGGCGCTAATGGTTGCTAACAACTCCGACTTTTTTTTTTCTTTCAGAAAAGCATCCGTTTATTCTTCTTCTCTTGTTTCCCTTGCTGCAGCGCGAGGCTCCCATTAAATTTCACGTCCTTCTGACCTCCTATGAGTTGGTGACCATCGATCAGACGGCGCTCAAGTCCATCGACTGGGCGTGTCTGGTGGTGGACGAGGCTCACCGCCTCAAAAACAACCAGTCCAAGGTGCCGCTGCTCTGTCACTGTTAATGCTCGGGCTGAAACGATTAATCGGATTAACCGCGATTAATCGCGATTAATAGATTGTTGAAATAATGGTCAACCAATTTAGTAATAGATTAATCTAAATGAAAGCAGATCTTTCTTTAAATGAAAGATCTGCTGAATGTGCGCACTATTTTATCTGATTAATCATCCGAACAATCGATTCCTAAAATAATTGTTGTATGTCTGTTGTAACCAGGATGTGGGATAAAAAATATCTTTCCTTAATTAAGAAACAGCTGAAAGACTTCTTTTGTTAATGACGATAGGAGTCGGATTTGTCTTTTTCTGCAGTGACATGATCAGTAGAGCTCAGTTCTTTCTTTGCGTATTTGCAGTTCTTCAGGCGTTTAAATGACTACAAAATCGACTACAAGCTGCTGCTGACTGGAACTCCTCTGCAGAACAACCTCGAAGAGTTGTTTCACCTGCTCAACTTCCTCACCCCGAATCGCTTCAAGTACGACTCCTCTTCTTAGGCAAATGTTTTCCCTTTCTCCCTCCGCTATTAAAGCCGGATGGCTGTTTTTCATACCGACTCTCTTCTTCCGCGCAGCAACCTGGAGGGCTTCCTGGAAGAGTTTGCCGACATCTCCAAAGAGGACCAGATCAAGAAGCTCCACGACCTGCTGGGGCCTCACATGCTGCGGAGGCTCAAGGCCGACGTGTTTAAGAACATGCCGGCTAAGACCGAGCTGATTGTCAGAGTGGAGCTGAGCCCCATGCAGAAGTACGCTTCACACAAATAACTAGTTTAACAATTAAACGCAATCGGTGTAGCGGTACGTACGTGTGTGTGTGTGTGTGTGTGTGTGTGTACCATCTGTCACCAGCGATCGTGACTCAGTAAGAAGCTGCACACGTGTGAAATGAAAATAAGCCTCGAGTTACTCCACTCCACGCCAAACTAATGCCTAAATAGGTGGTTGGAGACCTACGTGGTTGTTTTTATTTACCGTTGCTTTCCACATTATCTTGTAGTTTTGCTCTTATGGCAAGACATTTGTGGCTTTTATTCTGTGCCCACACTATAAAGAGTCATTTTTGCCTACTAGTTACTAACTTGCTGTACGCGCTTTGCTACGTCTGATACAGTGTAGTTAACACCATTAAATGTCAGGCACCAACACACACGGAATTAAATTTAATTACATTTATTTTACATGTCCTTACACAGTTGTAAACATTTTTAGCTTTACTTTTCAATCTTACTTGAAGTTAAGGCTAGAGCATTTCAAAGAAACATTAATTAATATGTTTGCTCTATTTTCATAAGAAGTACATTTCAGTTTTGGACTTACAACGTTTGCTTGACAAATAGCCTTTAGGACATTATTTAATTCAAACTGGATGAAAGTTTTCAACATGTTTTTGTTTTTTTTTTCAATGCAAAGTGAATTTAACAGGACTTCCTTAGAGTGCTTCTCACTAAACACGATTCATTCATTTCATTGTCCTTTTTTCCTTTTTCCTGAGTGTTATTTTCTCGTTAAAAGAATTTTGTTTTGCTTTGCACTGATTATTTTTTCCTAATTTCATGGCTTTGTCGTTTTGCTTTGGGAAAAACAGGAAGTACTACAAGCTGATTCTGACCAAGAACTTTGAGGCTCTGAACTCGAAAGGCGGAGGAAACCAGGTGTCTCTGCTCAACATCATGATGGACCTGAAGAAGTGCTGCAACCACCCGTACCTCTTCCCTGTCGCCTCCATGGTGAGAACATAAGGAAACATTTATACAAAAAAAAACCTCTATCTCTATCTACATATCTCTACA
Organism: Poecilia formosa; assembly: GCF_000485575.1. Taxonomy (NCBI): domain Eukaryota; kingdom Metazoa; phylum Chordata; class Actinopteri; order Cyprinodontiformes; family Poeciliidae; genus Poecilia; species Poecilia formosa. The sequence continues at coordinate 2,717,799 of NW_006799980.1, read as the reverse complement.
AACTCTATCTAAAGCCTAGAAAGTTGAAGTTTGTTCTTCAAATAACCAACTTTGTTGAGCAAATAACTTTAATAAACCTGAACTTGCTGTATAGCGACATCCTGTGGTGAGACGTGGTAGTGCAACTCCCATGCCCTTAATTCAGCCAGCAAACCCCAACGAGTCCCCCAGTGTTAACTCTTTTGTTTTACACATGTTCCTGCAGGAAGCCCAGAAAACACCCAGCGGAGCGTACGAAGGCTCGGCCCTCACCAAGGCCTCTGGAAAACTGACGCTGCTGCAGAAGATGCTGAGGAAGCTGAAAGATCAGGGGCATCGAGTTCTGGTCTTCTCACAGGTAGAAACACAACACACACAGACCGTGGATAAACACAGAGAAACACATCCACATGCATGTTTTCTGAGCAACTTCATGAACACACTTTGAAGTTTCAGGATGGGCGATCAAAGATTTCCTCTGTATCTTTTTGGGGGGTTTTTTTGTAGATGACTAAAATGCTGGATTTATTAGAAGATTTTCTGGACTATGAGGGTTACAAGTACGAGAGGATTGATGGAGGCATCACAGGCGCACTGAGACAAGAGGCCATCGACAGATTCAACGGTAAGACAGAAGAGTCATTATTATCATTATTAGGGCTGTAGTGATAAAACATAAGAAGATACACAATATCAGGTTCAAATGTTTTGAAGAACAACACAGAGATCCCCTTTTTGCACTTAAATAAAGTCCCGATCTGTGTTTATTAAAAATATCCAATCAGTTCCTTAATTCTGTGCAGGTTTCACTTCAGGTTTCTTTATTTTTCAATCATTTTGAAAAACATTGAAATCAAAAGATTTTACACGTTAGTGTTTTAATAAACATCCAGTCAATCAATTATACAGTCTTGTGTTTATTACTGTTTAGATTTTAACTTCATACTGCCTGTTTGCACACCATGGCACATTTTATTTCTGTTGAATACAATCCCAGTTATGCTGGTATTTAAAGTGCATTCACTCCACATTTATTTGCGTTTCTTTTTTTTTTTTTTCTCCCTCTCACACTCGCAGCTCCCGGGGCGTGTCAGTTTTGCTTCTTGCTCTCCACCAGAGCCGGAGGTCTGGGCATAAACCTGGCTACGGCCGACACGGTCATCATCTTCGACTCCGACTGGAACCCCCACAATGACATTCAGGTGCAGTTCAGCTCCTCCGCAGTAAAGGTTTTCGGTGTCACCTTTATTCGCGCCTTAACGGAAACAGGACTGTTTCCCGCGCAGGCGTTCAGCAGAGCTCATCGCATCGGGCAAGCCAACAAGGTGATGATCTACCGCTTCGTGACGCGAGCCAGCGTGGAGGAGCGCATCACCCAGGTAGCCAAAAGGAAGATGATGCTGACCCACCTGGTGGTGCGGCCAGGTCTGGGATCCAAGGCCGGCTCCATGACGAAGCAGGAGCTGGATGACATCCTCAAGTTTGGGACGGAGGAGCTCTTCAAGGATGAAGGAGAAGGTGAGGAAATGACGCGTGTCGGGCTGGGGTTTTAGCGAAGCTTGCTCTGCTGATTGAAACCATATCAACTGAAACGATTAATCGGTTTAATCGTGATTAATCTATCAAAAAGGTCGTCAACGAGTACTTTGATTAATCGCTAACTAAAGTGTAGTTAACAATTGTATGTTTTTAATGTATTTCTAGTATGTAAAATAGCTTTAAATAGTTGAATGAAAAATCTGCAGAATGTGACCATTTTTGTTTTCTGATTAATCGTCATAATAATCGATTACTAAAATAATACTTAGCCACAGCCTCTAACGAGCTTTTATGACTCTGCCTCTGCCAGGTATGAAGAACAACTCTGGGGACAAAGTAGAGGACGAGGGCAGCGTCATCCACTACGACAGCACCGCCATCGAGAGGCTGCTGGACCGCAGCCAGGACGCCACAGACGACTCGGACGTCCAGAACATGAACGAGTACCTGAGCTCCTTTAAGGTCGCCCAGTACATGGTCCGAGAGGAGGACAAGGTGAGCTGGAAGCAGGGGCGACGCAGAGTCACAAAGTTGCGCTGATGTGTACTGAACGGATTGCTTCCTGGCAGGGCTAAAGAGAATTTTGGGGTATGCGACGTTGTATTGTTTGTATCTCGGATGTTAGAGTTAAAACAAGCTCTTTCTTGTTTGCACACACTTGTCACAAACAGCGAAAGTTCTGGTTTAGAGTTTCTTTTACAATTTGCATTACTTACACACACTCAAAAAGGAAGACGGAGAGACCTGGAGCTCTCTAGTATTGAGGATGCAGAGCAGAATCATCCAAAATAAACATTTTAATTTATTTGGTCTTCGGCCCAGAAACTGTATACGCTCCAGGGAGGCTGCTCTGCTGCAGATTAATGGCAACGCTGTCGTTTCCTTTCCAGAGAATATTAGTTAACCTAGAAACTAAACGCTGCCAAGTTTATCCTTTTGTATCATTTTGACACTATCTCTATATCAGGAGTCGTATTGCAAACTTCCTGGAAACTCACAATGAGAAAAAAAGAGAGCTCTTCTTCTTATTAAAAGGCAATGATGATAAAAAAAATAAAAAAAATCTGACAAGTAGCATGTAAAACATAAAGGCTGTGTCAGAATAAACTGGTACCATGTCGATGAGGGGCGTTTTTGCCCAGTTTCTAACCCAGCACCAGTTTTGCTGCCGAAACAGGAGGAAAGCCTCTTTCAACAGGAGATGGAGGCGGGTTCACTGGTAACAGCAGCCAATCAAAACATGTGGTGTGCCATGTTTAAAAGTCCAGAGGTTAGGGCTGCTTTAAAAAAACAAACAAAAAAATACACACAGCCCAGTGAAATCACTGTACTTAAGCAAAGAGATAAAGTTGGATTATAACTCAGGCTGATGGTCTCTTATCTTCACCTGTCGGAGACTTTAAATAGGTCAATACTCTATTTATAGCCGTGCCGAAAGCTTTCCCCCGATTTCATGAATGTTTTCGTTTCCCAGCTGCCGGTGCAGATGAGCAGTCAGATGATTAGAATTGGGCAGCGTTCACAAGCGCCGCTTCGCTTGTTGTTTGAAACGGCATTAATAAACCAAGGTGGCGATATTAGCGCCTCTGCTGGCAGGGACACACCGCGGTTCCGACATGCCGCAGGGATCATGAGAACAGCGCTGGGCTTGTTTACATCACATCTGTCTGACAGAGTTCAGTTAGTTTATGTGTTAATCTAAATGATAAATCTCCCTCTCACGCCAGAAGTAATTATAGAGCGATGCAGGGTGATGATGAATCCAACGAGTTAATTAGACTGCAGGCAGGCCTCGACACATCCAAACTGTTTATGGCTTTTACATAATGTTTTTAAATTCAGTCAAGACAGAGGTTGGTGTCTTTGGACCAGAACATCTAAAAACAGCCGTATTTACTTCCTGACCTTGGATGGGATTAAATTGACCTCCACCAAAGATGTCAGGAACCTTGACGTCATATTTGACCAGATTAAACCTTCAAATTCCCTATTAAACACGTTGGCTTTTTAGCTCCTATTGTATCTAATGCTAAATTGTTTTCAGGTTGTCTAACCAGCTCCTGAACATTAGTCTAGTCTTGTAGCAGAATCTCAATTTGATTTGCAGTTCTACTGAGTCATTGTAGATATGGTGGTGCATATCTACAATATCTACATCTAGGATGGTAGATATAGTACGTACTGCACACAGTATAGATATACAATAGATAACACTCTAGATATACATATTGTAGATATGTATATTGTTTATTGTATATTGTTCTCGTGATAAATTTCTTATCATGACAACAATTTAGATTCATCATTGTTATGATAAATTCTAATTAATGATCTTTAAAACCTCCCACCCCCAGCATTGATTTATAGTTTTACTATTTGTTCCACTCAATGAAAGCATCAATAAATACCAACAAATTTGGAAGTACAATTACTCTGTGCAATTTAGTGATACAAATTACCCTGGGAATATTTTTCAAAAGCGTTATTTGTATTTCTATGGCTAAAGTCACGGTTACCTGAAAAAGATGTAATAAATAGTTCCCAAGACCTTTCTGTGATCGCAACTGTTATTGCTATCGCAAATTATCATGATAAAACGTCAAGTCCACATCGACCACAACTGACATTGAGGGTCGCTGTGACCTCTGACCTCTCACCCCAGTTTGTTTTAGTTTTCTGCCACAAATTAATTCAGCTGTGCTCTGAATTACTTGCTTCGTCCCCAATGTGACTTCTGGGAAACCGTCTCCCGCCACTGCACATTACAGTACGATGAGTCTACGCAATTAGCCTTTTCCAATCTGTGTGCCTGTAGATTGAGGAGATCGAGCGGGAGATCATCAAGCAGGAGGAGAACGTGGACCCGGACTACTGGGAGAAGCTGCTGCGGCATCACTACGAGCAGCAGCAGGAGGACCTGGCCAGCAAGCTAGGTAAAGGGAAGAGGAACCGCAAGCCTGTGAACTACAACGACGCTGCGCAGGAAGACCAAGGTAATGACCGGCTTTGGATCTGGGGAGGCTCACATGAGTTTGGCGAAATCCTACCAGCTGTTTCATGCTGCCGATGCTGTAGGAAGAGGATCAAGCTTGTGTTTAAAAAAAGAAATATTGTTTAGGACAACCCAATTTACTGGGTTGGTGTTTTACCTGAGAATCGTTGGGATGTAAGGCATTATTTGCAGAGTGGAAGGGAATGGGCCTGGCCTATTGACAAAGCACCGTGTGCTGTTTCAGAGTGGCATGCTGACATTTCAGATAACCAGTCCGAATACTCCGTGGGCTCCGAGGAGGAGGACGAGGACTTCGACGATCGGCCAGAAGGTAAGGAGCGATAGAAACAAAGACAGAAATCCAGAAGATGACACGTCAAATCAATAGGAAACTACTCGTGAAAGATTGTCCGACACGCCCGCGGGTCTGCGTTGAATCACAGTCTGACTTTGATTTAGTCGTTGCGGCTTTTTCTGGCAGACCCGCGTGAGTTTAGACTGCCAAGAATTCCAACCATCTCCTACAGGAGAGAGAGAGATGGAAGAAAAAACTTCAATCACATACGGATTGTGTTTTTCTTTTGTTTTTTTTTTATTCCTTGACATCCACCGGCGATAAATCTAAGGATAAATCTGTAACATAATGTTAATAGTCTCTCCTTAATCTCAGCTAATATTCCTCCGTGGCTTGTCACACGGTTTCTGTTGGCTGCTCTCGTTCGCAGGTCGGAGGCAGTCACGTCGACAGCTGAGGAATGAGAAAGATAAACCTCTGCCTCCTCTTCTGGCCAGAGTGGGAGGCAACCTAGAGGTCTGTCCACCGAAACAATAAGTCCTCCTTCAACTTCTGGGCTGTTTGATTCTGATTGTTTTGGAAATGGGTCTAAACTGGCTCTCTGTTTATTTCATAATTAATGTGAAAAATCTTATCTTAAACGAGAGTTCACTGTAAAGCTAATCCATCTCTAAAAAAAAAAGTGAATTTTCTTGTTTATCCTGATAGTAGTGTAATTACATTGGTCTCCATCGCTCATGTTTTGACTCTAAGTTTATTTTGTCATTATCAAGCTGCTGAACTTTCTCAGAAAAACCTTTTTTAAAAAACGTCTCCTGGAGCTACATAGTGCCTTGCAAAAGTATTCACAACTCTTGGAATTGCTTTAGATTTTTTTTTTTACGTTACAACCGTAACCATCGATACTTTTTTGCTGGGATTTTCAACTGTTTGTATGAACACACATCTGAAAAGTGTGGAGTGCATTTATAATAAGTGATATTTTGTTGAACAACCTTTGAGTGCAAATCTTTCGGGTTCTGCCTGTAATAGCGTTGCACTTGGACAGGCTGAAGTTTTTATCAACTAAAATGTTTTATTTTGATCTCATCTGAACGGAACGTCTGTCCTCCATAGATTTACTGTGTTTATTGTTAAACAGCTGAGACCAGAATTGATCTCTAATGGGGTAAAGAATGCTTTAATACAAAGGGACATCACACTTTTTTGATGTTTATATATAAAACTATGAATACCTTTTCTTTGACTGCACAATTATGTCTTGATTTGTCGCTGTATGCCACAAATCCTCAGTAAGCTACAGTGAAGTTTGCAGTTGTGTGAAAAAAAAAGTAAATAAGTTCAAGGGATTTAGATACTTTTTACAAACTACAGGTGTTTTTTTTTCCCCAGCTCTTCAGCTGTCCTCAGCGCCACTTTGCAGAAAAATGAAATGCTTCTTATTCCCTCGATAGGTTCTTGGTTTCAACACACGGCAGCGCAAAGCCTTCCTGAACGCGGTGATGCGTTGGGGTATGCCGTCTCAGGACGCGTTCTCGTCTCAGTGGCTCGTTAGGGACCTCAGGGGGAAAACCGAGAAGGAATTCAAGTAAGCAAAAACAACAAAACACCAAGTCTGTTTATCTTCATCTGACTGAGTAGTTTTTTTTTTTTGGTTTTTTTTTTATCAACTTATTGCCTTTTCTTTTTCATGCAGAGCTTACGTGTCTCTCTTCATGCGCCACCTGTGCGAGCCGGTCGCCGACGGGGCCGAGACGTTCGCCGACGGCGTCCCGAGGGAGGGCTTGTGTCGGCAGCTCGTCCTGACGCGTATCGGCGTCATGTCTCTGGTCAAGAAGAAGGTCAGAAAATGACAGACGGGGCAGAACAGAGACGGTTGTGACCACATTTTGGTTCTGTTAATCTGAAACAGGCGGTTTGTCAAAAAGACAAAAGGAGAACATGTCAGGTTTATAGATGTCAATTGATGTTTTCCCTTTGGCTAGTTTTGTTAGCACACAGTGTGTCCGCGTCTTAAAAAGTCTTAACTTCATGACATCTTTCATTCACGGAGGCATTAAATGTCTGAAATTCATTTTTAAAATTAGTTGGCCTGTAGTTAATCACAGGTCTTAAGTTTTGTCTAGACTGGACTATTAAATCTTGCATATTCTATTTTTTTGGGGACTTTTCAGAAAATGTCTGAGTTGCACTCAGTTAGCTAGCTAGCATTTCTGTGTCCATCATGAGTAAGTGCAAATTTGTCACCAGTTGGCAGGACGAAATGCATACATTTCTGTGGACATAAGTCTTGCATTCCATTCATAATGGTCGTAAAAAGGTCTTAAATTTGATTTAGTGAGGCCTGCAGAAACTCTGTTGCAACTAAAAAAAAACCCCCAAAAAGACAACATCTCCCTCAAAGAACACACAGTTCTAAACAGTCTGACCAGAGTTAAAGCCCATTTGATCTTTCCTCCTCTTTTTATTTTTTTTATTTATTTTTTGCCCATTCTGTTTCCCAATCATCATGTAACACCACAGGATGATGTTTAGTCTAACTCTGCCCAAAGAATGAGACCCTCCTGATCACTAACAGCAGTCTGGAGCTTTTAGAAATGAGTTTTTAAACAAACGTTTCAGACCGAGGGGTGACTGCGGCTCGGGCGACAGTGTTGGCTGCAGCGCGTCGAGTACAAGCGCAAAGTAAATAATTGTGATCAAAACTAAAATTTCCGTAAATAAGCATGCTGGAGGTTCCTCAAAATGTCAGCCAGTGCAGTCGTTTTCCCCCCCTGAAACAGAACAAAGTTGGATTCTGATATTTAAAATTCAACATCAGTCAGAAAACAACTTTGATAAAAATGCATGTTGACTGGTTAGAAACTCTTAATTGCTGCAGGTGGATAACAAAAAAGAATCACACAAATTCCAAACTTCTTTCTTGCAAAGACCTCCGGCGAGTTGTTTTGATTTCTGCAGCTTCGTTTGCCAGTTTATTTTACTTCATTTAAACATCTTCCACCCAGTTTGCGGTCCAACCTGTTTAGGCCTGCAGCCGTCCTGATCTGCTTGCTGTCTGTACCAAGGGGAAATGTTTGATAAGCTGCCAAGTCCAAACGGCATGCCATTGGTTTATTTAGGGGAAAAAAATATATATTATAATTGATAAACTATGCACTCAGGCTTTTATTCAATTTCTTTTTTGCTCTGTTTTGGCTTCCTCGTGTCCAGATCCAAGAGTTTGAGCACATCAACGGACGGTGGAGTCTTCCGGAGCTCAAACCCGAGGTCAGCGTTGACAAATCCTCCTCCCGGGCCTCCTCTCCCGCCGCAAAGACTGCGACTCCCACACCCGACGCGAGCTTCAACAACACGCCGTGCACCTCGAAGCCAGGTAGCCGACGCGACGGGCTGTAGATCCAGCAGGGGGCGCTCCAAACTAAAGGCTCCCCGGAGTTGGACTTGTCGTTCACGTTTGTTTGTTTGTTTGTTTGTCTGTCTGAACGCACACAGCGACTCCTGCTCCCTCGGAGAGGCTGGAGAAGAACGGGAAGGAGGGCGAAAAGGAGGAGGAGAAGGGGGAGGCTGATGCCTCTGCGGAAAAGGAGAAAGTGAAGGAGAAGGAGCAACAGAAAGAGGTGGACGGCAGCAAGACCGGCGACGCCGAGGAGGTGAGGCAGTGTCCCTAGAACCTCAGCCACTCAGCTGGAGTAAGAAGAAAGTCTAAATTATGTGAGATTCACAGAAAAATTCAACTACCGGAGAATATTTTCCTCATTTTCACAATTATAGCATAAACTTTTATATATAATTATAGGCTGGTGTCAAATAAGGTGAAAGTAAAGCCAAAACATTTAATGACCATTGTACACATTTACAAACACAAACTTGATTTATTGTTTTTTTTATTATTGTTTATTCAATCAGTCATCAAACAGTTTTTTTTTTATCCATACTTCAAAGCACTGTAACAATTTAAACAGCTTGACTGAAACCGTGCAGACAGAAACACGAGGTTCATATTTATGCCTGTCCTACACTTCAAATTAAACTAAATTAATATGAAAAGCTCAAATCATTTAACTTCTTACATGTAAATCAGTAAAACGACAGAAAAGAAACAAAATAAGAACCAGATGCAACGCAATCTGAAGTTATTTTACTGTAAAGACATCAAATATTTTCTTTCTCTAAAATTTTATGAAGACTCAGTAATGAACAGGTTGACTCCTACGCCAGACATGTTTTCCAAAAAATATGACCTTTATGCAAGAGCTGTAAGGAGTAGCCCGCTGATAGCAGGAAGTGAAGAGTTCCCCTTCCCAGTTTACCGTAACCCATACAGGGAACACCGCAAGCATGTGGAAATAGGTGACCAGATCAGATAAGAACGAAATGAGGCGATTTTGGCTCGCCCGGAAACCTCCACATGTGACAAGAGACTAACACATCGTCAGTCCTGTGGCAAAACACGGCGGTGGCCGCATTATGCATTTCTTCAGGAGCGACAGGAAACCAGGTCAGAGTTGATGGATGAGCTAAATAGAGGAAAACTTGAAGAATCTGTGTTAGAGGTCGCAGCCGATAAACAGCTACAGGGGAGAGGTTTGGCTCAAAACATGTTGCCATCTCAATAGACTCCAGCTGTAATTGTAAAAAAAAAAAAAAAAAAAAATCATAAGATGTCGTGTGGGTTTATTACATAAAATCCTAATGAATATAGACTTCAGTTTGTACTTTTATTCTAATGAAATCTGAAAAGATTTTGGGGAAAATTTGGTGGATAAACCATCGAGTTCTACAACCAGATTTGCTTATGACTTTTCAAATAACTTAAAAGCTTTGCGTAAAATTTTAGAATATACTAAAAATGATTGCGTCACTCTCTTCTTGGCAGCTTTCGTCCTCAACAAAAGAATCGTCGCAGAAGGCATCGCCGAGTCAAAAGACGGACGGCAAAGAAGAGAGTAACACCAAGGAGGACGACAGGAAGGAGCCGACCGAGTTTTCAGCATCAGAGGAGAACAAACGACAAGAGGACAGCAAAGAGGAGAGTAAACAAAACACAGACGTTACGGAAAAGAAGTCAGGTGAATCACGTTTACGCTGTTCCGCATCGATGGATAAAAATAATATTAATAAAAAAAAAAAAAGATCTGTGTGACTTAAGAGAGCTTGCACTTGCAGAGGGAGAGCAGCCCGGGGAGGACAAGGAGAAAGAACAGAGGGACGAAATGCAAACATCTTCAGAGGCAGCAGAAGCCAGGGAAAAAGCCGAGGCGTCTGACCTGAAGAGAGGTGCGATAGCCTTCTTAAGAATGATGGAATACGTGCGTTACTTTTGCATAAGTAGGTGTCTATTTTTGTAGCAGAAGAGGTCAAAGGTGAAAGGGATGCCGGGAAAGAGATCAAAGCAGCCAAGGAGGAGACGACAAAGGGTAACGGGAAGCCTCAGACCGAGCGACCGCGCTTCATGTTCAACATCGCAGACGGCGGCTTCACAGGTCAGCTCTGGGTTTTTTTTGGCTTTTATAGAAGAATATTTTGTCACTCACTAAAAAAATGATCTTATGATTGAAGTAACATCGATAAAAAATCCCTGAGCTTCACAATACAAGGACTTATAGTGACAGATGAGGGCTGCACTGCTGTTGAATTGTAGAGGCATTTGCCTGGTTGGATGTGTGATTTCAGCTATTTACACATGACATTTGGTGAAAATACAGAACTAAGAATGAAGCAACATCTTTGTAAAAGTAGGTTGTGATATGTGGGATGATATTTCATGGGAAATGCAGTGTCATCCTTCCAGTTATTAATGACTAAAAAAAACTCTTTTATTGGGATTGCATACTTAGAAAAACTCCTAAATTTGTAATGACCGCATGTTATTTGCAGTATATTTACTAGTTCTTTTTAATAGTCAAGTTTTTCAGGAAAATACATTCAACTTCTACTTTCTTTTTTTTTTTTTTTTTTTTTTAAAGAAAAACATGAAAGAGAAAGGCGTAACTCAGGAAATACTTTTAACCGGTTGACCGAAACGTGTCCAGTTGTCTAAACAACATAAAATGTCCCACTTATACAAACATGTGACACATAAGTCCTGCTTTCAGAGGGTTCAAAATTAATATCACCAAGGAGCCAAATTCGCCCCGAACCTGATCGTGAACCCAGAAAAGCTGCGGGTGTGTGTGGCGGAAAAACACACCTGCCGCAGTCGGGACTCGGGAAGGTAAGCGATCTGAAAGCGGTCTCGTTGTTTTCCTCCTGCAGAGCTGCACACTCTGTGGCAGAACGAGGAGCGGGCTGCCATCTCCTCGGGTAAGATGAACGAGATCTGGCACCGTCGACACGACTTCTGGCTGCTGGCGGGAATCGTGGTGTATCCTTGACAGCGGTTGCCCAGGGGATGACCCCGCTGTGTTTGTTTATGGTTTTTTTTCTCTCTCTACTGGAAGTCAGTTGATGTTGTTCTATACAGGCAGTTTTTGGATTAAACTTTTTGGATTAAACTGGTACCAGCGTGTTCACGCGTCCTTAAAAAGTCTTAAAGTCTTAAATGACTTAAATTAAATTTAAAAAAGTAAGTTTCCCAGGAAAACCATTAATCACAGATCTCAAATTTTGTCATGGAAGGGCCATTTAATATGGTTGGTTGGGCTGCAATGTTCTGTGACTCGAGGTGGTTGAAGCTACCGCTAACTAGCTGCTAATATAAGCTAATTTCTTATACTAGCTTATATTAAAGAAAAGCTGCAGGTTAATTAGCTAATATAAGCTAATAAGCTTATATTAGCTTATCTTTATTATCATTTGCACAAATTTATCATAAGTGCCACGACTATCATGAGTAAGTGAAAATTTGTACATTTCTGAGGAGGTCCAGGTCTTAATTTCTATTCATATGTCTTGGCACTATTTGCTAAGCTGCAACCTAATAATATAAATTAATAACATACACAATACACATTTATGCTGCGATTTGTTTGTACAATAAGCTCTCGTCTCTAAATACTAAGTCAGAATCCGAAGCTGTGACATTCGCTTTAGCTGAAATTTCCTAAACAGGAGCTCCTTCTCTGACTCAGACAGTTTAATAACCCTTGACCTGTTCACCAGACACGGCTACGCTCGCTGGCAGGACATCCAGAACGATCCACAGTTCGCAATCGTCAACGAGCCGTTCAAGTCGCAGGCAAATAAAGGAAACTTCTTGGAAATGAAGAACAAGTTTTTGGCTCGGCGTTTTAAGGTAGGATTGTTTTTTTTTTTGTTTGTTTTTTTTTTACGCTTTGCGTTTGATGTCTGATATTAGAGACATTTATCCAAGTGTTTTTCTTTCATTCACATTTTCAATTCACAAAAAGAAATGGTTTTTATTGCTAAAAAAAAAATAAAAAAGGGCTAAAACGTCTCAGCATCTTCCGTCACCTGACTGCGTCCAGCAGTTAAATGACGGATGCCCCAAGGCCCACATATCGACTGAGTGGTACTGCTGACCGCTGCACTTCTGGAAGGGCTCTCATCCTGTTTTTGAGCGGTTTGCATGTTTCAGATCCTTCCCTCAACATCCTCATTTACTGTATCTCCAACTCCTACTGTTTCTTGCCATCTCCCTTTTACCAAATTCTTCAAGTTTTTCTTAAATCTGGTGACAACAGTGCACACACACATACATAAAAAAAACCCCCGAAAAGTTTCTCATATATTTCCCTCCAGGATGCTGTCAGCTGTAATTGGTTGTGTAACACAACTCCCTGTTTTGGAACACTGCTATATATAGCCAGGTTTTCCTGGACTCACTACTAATTCACAGGTTGCCTGAATTAGTCATGAAATGCCTGCAATACAGTTGTAAACAAGAGTGGAGTCTATATTTTTTGACTCGGGGCTCCTGGGTTTTCTTTTATTCATGTTTGACGTGTTTCACATTTTTCTTTAACAGTGTGCCAAATAGTGCAAAGAGAATATTTCTGAGTAAACTCGCATTTTATCCGAGGCGCCGACTGTGTCAGTTTAATGCGGAAGCTTTCGTATTCAGTCGATGGCTTTCCACTGTTATTATAAGCATTAAATTCATCCTGAAATTACACAAAGTGTTCAGAAATTACATTTGACTGAAACCTTGAAACAATTCAAACGGATTTTCCTTACAACTTTAAACGTTTTAAGGAAAACGAGACGTAGATTCCTCGTATTTTTCTTTCTTTTTTTTTTTTTTTTTTCCTCGTCAGCATAAATAAACTCATTCTGTTCCCGAGCGATTAATCCCTTGTCGATTGTGCATTACTCGAAAATAAACTAGCAATCAAATTCTTTGCTCCATCTTTTATGACCCATGTGTTGTCCTGATAGAATCACACATGGTGAGTAGAGACTGGCTGTTGCACACAGGATACAGAGTTTCAGATTACAGGAGAGGAATGTCAACAAGACGTGTTTTTACTGTGGAAAACGGAGCATGAGCGAAAATATACCCATTTTGGACACTACAGGTGTCTTTTTTTAACTTCTATTATTATTATTATTAGTCTCCTATAGAGTTTGTTTTCTATTTTGGTTTAGGTGATAAAGAAACAAAAAAAAAACAAAAAAAAACACCAGTTCAACTTGCTGCAGGTCAGCCCCTTAGAAGTTGAAGCTTTACAGTGTCTCTAAGTACTTCAAATTTAAGATTGAAATTTTGCGCACATTGTTGCATATTAGAATATTCCTGCACAAGTACATTCAAAACTAAATATTAGGACGCCAGCAACACTTATTACATGACTTTACTTTATAAATCAATAAAATAATCTGATATTCTCAATACCAAAAGTTGCTGCGGCCAATTGATTCCTAGAGCTTTGTCTCTGTCCCTGGAAGTAAATAAACTTGTGCCAGTGCAGAAACTTTTTACATAAAATATGGAGCATTGTGTAAAAAAATAAAAAATAAAAAAATGGAAAGAGGAAAAGGATAAAGAACGTTTTTTGAAAAATCCGATTTCCAGCTCCAGGAACTGTTAAGTGTAACAGCGCATCGTTATTGTGAGGTAGAGCTGCGTTTCCGTTGGTCTGGAATGTCAAAACTGGCATCTGGGAATGATGCGTTGTGAGTTGGAAAACTACTGTGAGCCGATCCGAGCTGACCTCGGCGCGTCCGTCCGTCTGTCCGTCCTGACCCCACGTCCTTCCAGCTGCGCTGCCAATAGGACCGGAATCGTGCTCGTTTTACGTTTTCAAACAATAAAAAAGCATTTTCACAATTACAGATCGTACAGTACTGTGTGTCCTTTATTTATGACTGAGGAGCGTGTAAAAGCAGTTTATTTTTGTAACTTTTGTACCCGTGCCATCCATATTACGTATTGAACTAGGGGTGACACGGGAACCTTCGCCTTTCCTGCTTGATTGGTTGTTTATGTTCAATTTTCAGACTCGGAAAATGAAAAAAAAAGAAAAGTGGCTTTTTAATACTTCGGTCAAACGACGACAAGGTCAAAGTAGCCTTATATAGCGTTTTCTCAAGATTTTATATTTTTCTTCCAGGGAATCAAAGTTTTTAATCTACTAATCAATCATTTAATGTTTTCTTTAATTTACTCCGCGAAGGTCTTACAAAACTTTTTCCTGGGATTTTGGTTAAGATGCTTTTATTACATCAGATCTTTATGGACTTTGCTGCATCCAGCTTGAAGAACACATTATCGCTACGCCGATACCGTCATTCCGAAGAACAACTTAAGATTTGACAAGACCTGCAGGTCTGGAAAAGACTGCTAACCGCTAAACAATTACAAGAGAGGGACCAAATATACACAGCACTTCATAATTTCCTTTATCCTCAGGTGTTTTTTTTAAAGTTTCAGTGGCTAATGTTGGGATTAATCTTAGGAACTTTTGCTTGTTTTGTGAATTAGCTAATCAAACAACTAAATGTCTTTGTTGTTCTTATTTAGTTAATGGTTTGTTTGGTAACAAAAATGAAAACATGAAGCTTTGTCTTGCAAGTCTTGCATGACTTTTTTTTTTCTGGTTCTAGATGCATCACCTGGCAACATTTCTGTTGGTAAATAAGTTAGTTAGTTGTCTGAGATTCTCAGATAAAACAAAGCAAAGTTCTAGAGAGAGAGAGAGAGAGAGAAAAAAAATGTGTTGTTACCCCATTTCCAAGGAACAGTGAAACCAGCATGACATGACATTATGGTTAAGTGGACAAAAAAGAAATGAGGAAGAAAGATTTCCTGTATGGAAGAAGTGACATTTTCCTCCCACTCAGTAAATAGGAATTTAACATTTTCAGACCCGAAACTAAAATATCCCCTGTTGCCTAATACCTAAGCTGAAGTATTTCCTGTGGAGATTGATTCCCCAAGCTCCATAGGAATTTGGGGAATCGGTTAAATATTTAGTGTCACAGCTTAATAATCAATGTCAGATTATCAATTCTTCATGTAATACAAACATGTATTTTATTAGGTTTCTAACTTTTATGTCTTCATCCCAGATTTCCTCCTTTATGACATAATTTCATCCGAGCTTCCATCCGCATATCGAGCCCCGGGACTGTCGTTTTTCGATATGTAACGAGTCGTTTCCGTGCTGGCAGCTGCTGGAGCAGGCGCTGGTGATCGAGGAGCAGCTGCGGCGGGCGGCTTACCTCAACATGACCCAGGACCCGAGCCACCCGGCCATGGCGCTCAACGCTCGCTTCGCCGAGGTGGAGTGCCTGGCCGAGTCGCACCAGCACCTCAGCAAGGAGTCGCTGGCAGGGAACAAGCCAGCCAACGCCGTTCTGCACAAAGGTGGGTGACAACGCCGCCCCGTCGATACGGGACGCGGTTCTGGTCATGACTTTAGATGCACATCTTGGGCATGGGTGTGGTGTTCTTTTTTGGTATTTTATCCCTGATTTAAACTTTTTTTTCTTCTTCTTCCGGGATGTAAAGGGCAATATGAACAATTATCGCAATATTTTGTGGTAATATATTACAATAATGACGGAAATGATTTTAAAAATATCGATTTAGGTAACTGTGTAGTTTGAAAAACGTTCCTATTTGAAACATTCTTCACCAGGACACCAGTCACTTAAAGAAGTGTGATTTATATCACTAAGCTGCACACAGTAACTGCATTTAACCATATCTTGGAATTCACTGATATTTATTGATGCTCTCGTGGAAGAAACAGTGGCGAAAATGGTAAAAAAAAATAAAAAATAAAAATCCCATAATACTGTACGTTTTTTTTTAACTCAATTAATTGAAAATGACCTAGACAACAATAAATCTAATTTTTTATAAGAAATCTTTCATGATAAATGACACATTAATAAATATCCACCCTTAGTTGTACAACAGACGACTTCAGTTATTTCTGAAAACAAGAATTTCCTGGTGAAGTTTTGATTTACTGTGGGTTTTCTGGTCAACATAGACACAAATAGTCAAAGTTTAAATCGTCTGACCCCAAACAGTCACCCTGTGATTAAAGAAAATTGATCGGGGTGTTTAAGGAGAATCCATTTCCACTCCCAGCCTTGAGGTTTTGTTCTTCTGTCCCTACAGAAGAACAAAACAAGATACATGCAGAGCCACAGTGGAATGGTTTAGATCAGATGATATTTATTAGTTAACATCTTGTGGAAAAAGAAAGTATGATGTCCAAATAAATATTTCCCCCTAAAATCGACAGCTAGGATCCACCTTTAGTCCTTTTAAAAAATTTATGGAGTATGACTTTAAGTCGAGTCTGGACCAGGAAAACCGACCGGCCTAAGTCTGTTACAGCTCTTAGATTTATGACCCTTCAAACAGCTCTCCAAAATACTGCCATGGCGCCGAGATGAAGAGGTTTCTGTTTTTTATTGCGATCTGTGGAGCATTTTCTGGGCAGGAAGGTGTCGCTGCTAAAAATATGGATGCAATCAAATCAGTTTTGTTGCTCATCTTTGACTCATCCCGGCCTGTAATCGCCATCGTCCTGCTTATTATTTTCCTGGAAAATAATACATTTTTTGAATTTGATGGAGGGTTTTTTTGTTTTTCTTTTGAATGAATAATAAAAGAAAAGAAATTAATGTGGCATTTTAAAGGTTAAAATCCTGAAAGTGATTGAATATTTGGTCATTTTTAACACGTCTTTGGTTGTTGTTGTTTTTTTGTGTGTTTTTTTTTTTTTTTTAATATTACGAAAACAGGCAGAATCATCAAGATGGCTGCAGAAAGTGTGTGGCGTCTCTGCAACATGCGAAGGCCCATTTATCTTAACATCACGTGACCCCGTGTGAATTAAATAAACTTTTTCTGATTTCGGTTTTTAGGCTTGTCTCGATTCAACTAGATCATCCGAAGACTAAAACGTCTCTCATCAGAACAGTCCGGTGTTGTCAGAAACCTTGTCACATTTTGGGATGGGAACTGACTTTAATTTCCATTTTATAATTGACGGCGAGAAGCTCGGCCAAGGATGTTTAGGCAACCGGATTCAGGGAAAAGTCGAAGGGAAAAATTGGCAGACAGATAATCACAGGCAAACAATGAAAGAGATACAGATCAACCCATCTGTTGTGCAATCTTTCCTGCCGTGCCGACCGCACGGCTTTGCCCCGAAAAAGCTTCGGTCATGTAGAGAAGATAAGCTCTCGCTGTGTTAAGTGATGGCTCCAAACACTTCCTCTCTGGCTCCCAAGTGATCCCGTACGTGTTTGTGTTGCAACATTTATCCTCGTTTTTTATCTGAGCTTGTGATCAGCGATTAATTTCATGTAAGGATGTGATGAAAGAGAGATCAAGAAAATAAACTCTTATATCTGATAAATACGTTACTATCTAATAGTCAGTGTCAAGAGGGAAAAACAAAAAAGTAGAATTAAAAAATTTCTCTTTGGGTGGTTAAAATAAGAAATGTCGATTTGTTCGGGAAAACCGCCCAGCATCGTTTGAAAGCTGTTGTGTAACAGCTTCTTGGTTCATGCTTCTTCTTCTTCTTCTTCTTCTTCTTCTTGTCGCTGCAGTGCTGAACCAGCTGGAGGAGCTGCTGAGCGACATGAAGGCCGACGTGACCCGGCTGCCCGCCACGCTGTCCCGAGTCCCGCCCATCGCCGCCCGCCTGCAGATGTCGGAGCGGAGCATCCTCAGCCGGCTCGCCAGCAAGGGCACCGAGACGCACACGCCCCCGGTGAGCAGCCCACACACACACACACTCACACACACACACACACACACACACACACACACACACATCTCAACACACTTCGACACACTCACAAGCTGAAACCTGCTCCATTCACCAGTGGAAAAGCAATAGATGGAGGGCGTCCAATGAAAACACACTGCCTTTTTATTCTGTCACCCACCTGCTCTTCTTGACTCCTCAATCACTTATTCAGCATTTCTTTCTCAGCTTGCATAACATCCAGTCAAGGTGCTTCTTTTGTTTTTGTTTTTTTTTTTTTGTTGTTTTTTTTAACAACATGACTTTCTCCTGCCTTTGCCCAGCCCATACCGCCGGGACCCTACGCCACCCCTCAGAACTACGGCGCGCCCTTCACCCCGGCCCCGCCGAGCGCCCTGCACATGGGAGGAGCCAACTACAGCCAGATGCCGCCGGGATCCTTCATATCAGGTCAGTGTTTTACGGGTACTGGTTTGTCCGAAGCGGTGACACGTAACACACTTTTGTGAATGAGCGGAAAGAAAGAGATGAGTTCAAAGAAAAAACTAAAACAAAAAAAAAGCATGATTTTCTGTGGATCTGATAATAACAGCAGTCAGAGATAATTTAGTGAAGCAAAACCCCACTGGGCTTGATGTGTGCGACAGTTTGGCAAGTTGATGATTTAAGAGGGATTTATGTGTCTTGGCGGGGAGGCGGAGGTTTGGAGATCGAGCTGTTGCTGCCTCGGGTGAAGGAACCGATTAGATCTCAGCGCGGCCTTCGAGCTGGCGTTTGTCATAAACCTTCTGCAATAGCAGTCATGAATACTCTTTTTATCTTCTGTTACATTTGACTTCACGATGAGGTAGCAAATTGGCCTGTGATTGCAACAGGAAACTGATTTATTGCTCTAAAAGCACAGAGACTTCCCCGAAAGAAACCCACAAACCTACATAATGTGTAATGTGACTGCAGAGGAGGAAACGCCAAAAACAAAAACGCTTCATCCGGTTTATTGCTGACGTATTCAAACGTCTTGAACTTTTCCACATTTTGTCACGTCATCATCATAAACTTCAGCGTATTTTGCTAATATTTTAAGATGTACTAAAGTTATACTGGTGAAATGGAAGTAAGAGGATACATGCTCTACGGGTTTTGTTTTTTTTTTACATTTAAAAAGTGTTCATGTGACTTCAGCAACTCAGGAAGCCGAAAAGAATTGTACTCCACACTTTTCAGATTTTCATGTATTAAAAAAACAAAACAACAACAAAAAAAACATTGAAAACATAGTTTTTCTCCTGCTTCCAAACGATTCTCTACTTTTGTGTTGCTCTAATGAAACCCCACTGAAGTTTGTGGCTGGATCATGTCAATGTGCGAAAAGGTTAAAGAACTGTGAATAGTTTCGCAAGCCTCCGTTATCTCCACCCTCACGGTTCTTCTGCAGGCCCCAGTGGCGAAACATTCGACATCGGTGGGTTCTGCAGAAGTGCTGATCCCAATAAAAGGTCGAGACTTGATTAGCTGGTAACTTGAGCTGTTTATGCTCAATAAAGCAAGATATAAAAATGGGCCAAAATGTGCTCCAATCATAACAGCAATGTCAGGAATTTTGTCTTTGTATGGTGCTGTCGCTGTGGGAAAAACATTTAGCAAAGGGAATTGGGGAAAAAAAAACAAAACATGTTCAGGCCTCCTAAAAAACCATAAATCTTAGTTTGTATTCTCTTTACTTAGTGTAATAGAATTATTTAGGTTTTAAATTAGTGGCATTGAGAACTACTTTGCTCTAGGAGGACTGTTTTTATCTGCAGCACTTTATCACCTT
>NW_006799980.1:2551095-2697953 GCF_000485575.1 Poecilia formosa | reverse complement strand
AAAAAAAAAAAAGTCAAACACAAACGTGCTGCACTTCTATATTAAGGCATTCTGAAAAGCTCAGTCAGCTCAGCAGTTATAGGATCCAACGACAGATTGTGCAATAATAAAGCTCAGTCTGGCCAGGCAGGCATTGTTTCTCCTGAAAAGTTTGATTATTACCAACTTAAGAGCTTTTGAATTAAAATTGCAGAATGACTAAAACATTATAATTATATTATTTTATTTATTTATTTATTTATTTATTTTGTTTGGGCTCCTATCCCACCACTCTTGCCTGCATTCTATCACAACTCACTGTCAGCTGGGTGAATTTATTTTCCCATAATTAGTTCGGCAACAGCATGTGCTCTCCAGACGCACTCTCTGCCCTGCATGTGCGTTCGTGTTCGGAGATGTTTAGATAGCTGAGATGTGGCAGAGATAACCGGTAGAACCTGATACTCCCCCAGTAGCTTTCCTCCAGAAGAAACCACAACACCCAGCACTCTCTCTCTCCCTCTCTCTCTCGCTCGCTCTCTCGCTCTCTCCCGTTTGGTGTATCTTAAGTTTTTTGTAATTGCAGACCGAGACATCTGTCAAAGGCATTGCATTTCAGCGAGCCAGGGGCCTATCGCTGAAAATGTCATTATGCTCGGCCCGTCTGAGGCCGAGTGTGCCAAGAAAACATTCTGACTTTGTACCAAGGTATTTTCAGTGGGACGCAGACCGCAGCAGGCCTGGTTGTGTAAACGTTGTGTTGTGACTTGTGAACGAGCGGAGGGCTGGGCCCGGCGTTTGGTCGCTCAGAAATAGTTGTGTTTCTCCGTGGTTTTTTGACTCACCGGGGCCCTCGCCGTCGTGAGCCGGGCCGAGCCGAGCCGAGCCGCGTGCAGTCCGAGACCTCTGGCAGGTTATGAGACCACATTTACAGGCTTGATTGGGGTCATGCTGCTTCCTGACCTTTTATGATTCAGGCAGCGAGAGGGGAAACCAGCGGGAGCAGGCAGGGTGGACCGGAGCTAAAATAACAATTCTCAGACTTTTTGCCACCTTATAACTTCCCTACATTAATGGGAGTTTACTGAAAGAAGGTCTCACACTCGGGTAAACAAAATACCTCCAGAAATATTCTTACCTAAGTCCACATCTGCTGTTTTAGCTGTGATTTCTAAATGTGAGAATGCACCAGTTGCTCCAAGTGGATGCAAAAGTAGTCATGCCCTTAAAGCCTGTCATATTCTGCCACATTAGAGTCACAAACTATAATCTATTTTACTGGGATTCATCTGCTGGGCCAACACAAACCAGAGCACAACAATATGGTAAATGTTTTGTTTTTTTTACAACTGGCCTCCAGTGCCAATACTCCTAGCCACATTTTGCTACAGTCACAGCTGTAGGTGTTTTGGGAGTATGTCTCTACCAGCTTTGCACATCCACAGTCTGAAATCTTTTCTCCCCGTTCTTCTCTGCAAAACAGTTCAATGTCTGTGAACATCAATTTTCATAGCTTAAAAAAAATTGTCAACTGGATTTATGTCTGGACTTTAACCGGGCTATTCCTGCACATGAACATGCTCTGATCTAAATCATTCCATGCTAGCTCTGAATCTTTAGGATCGTTGCTTTGATTGAAAGTGAATCTTTGTCCCTGTCTCAACTCTTCTTCAGCCTCCAACAGGTTTTCATCCATTTTTCCAACAACTATCTCCAGCTTCCTTATCACTGAAGAAAATATTTGTGACTTTCTTTTAACAATGATTTTTTTTCTCCCCTTGCCACTCCTCCAAAAAGGTTAGATTTGTGGGGTGCACAAGTAGACAGCCACATACTTCATCTGAAGCTGAACGGTTGATGCACAGTCACGTGGTTTCTGGTTGTTAGCATTTACACACATCTTTCATACAATAACGCAGACCTCCTTTGGGACTTCACATATTATGCCCCGTACCTGCGGTTTCCTGAAATGCTCTCACACAGAGAGCGCCGCACTTTTCTTCAGACAGCCTCTTTCGTGAACAACGATGTTGTAATTTTCATTTTTGAAAATCTTTTGACATTTGACTAAATTATTATTATAGTAGTTATTTGATTGAAGAATCAAATGCACAAAAACTTTGTTTTTTTTCCTGCATATTCAAAAACCAGATAGTGGAAGCGAACAAGCTGAAGCGAAATATCTACATTGTTGTCCAAGTGCATAAAACACAACAAAAAGAGTTCTGTTCTGAGATGTTCCAGTAACTTGACCCTGCTTTAAACTTCTCCATACATTTGTCCTTGAGCTCTGTCCGCTGTGTTCTTTGGTCTTCATGAGACTCTCTGTTCACCAATGTTCTCCAACAAGCCTCTGAACCATTCTGTTGAGACCTGAGACACGTCCCGGGTTCAGATCCCGGACAAGCCCCCAGTTGACATGACGCCACCTGTCATTCAATCCACTGGGTTTGTCAACAACTGACAATTCAGGAGTCACAATTTTTCCCGAAGTAAACCAAAGTTGCCTGGGTTTATCATTACGAATGCCATGCGGTCGTAGAGGTTTGGTGATGGAGGTTTGGTGAAAAAAAAAAAAGTTAAACATTGTCAGTGGGGAACATGCACTTAAGACATGCTTTACCCAGGGCACTTAGAGGGTGGAATAGAGTTTACTCCAGTCCCAAAACCCAAACGGAGTCTGGAAAAATGCAAAAAGATGGATGTGACCGACCTCATGAGCAGCCGAACACAACAGAGATCGACAGTATTACTACCACATGCTTGTCTGTACGAAGATAACTCAGAGTAAATCTCCCATTTTTTTCATCATTACATCGTATGCTTAATGGTTAAATCAAGGATTAATGTGTCAAACTGGATCCAAAACAATAAATGTGAGTTGTGGCTACAAATCTGTTTTCATTCCAGTTT
This sequence comes from Poecilia formosa, assembly GCF_000485575.1. Lineage (NCBI taxonomy): Eukaryota > Metazoa > Chordata > Actinopteri > Cyprinodontiformes > Poeciliidae > Poecilia > Poecilia formosa. The sequence continues at coordinate 2,695,061 of NW_006799980.1, read as the reverse complement.
CTTTGTAAAGCAGTAACTTTTCACGCATGTGGTGCAAATATTCACGCACAGCCTGACATTAGTGATCAAAACACAGTTCAGATTTTCACAAGCAAATCCAAAATGCGTCTGACACAAAACGCTGTTGATCAAATATCTGGAAGATTTAAAAATAATAATAAAAATAAAAACAAAAAAACAAATATCCTCTGGCTATTCAGGACAACCTAATATTTCCATCATCATCACGTTTGTCGGCCCGAAAAGGTGACAGAGTATATTTGTCTCCTGCATGTTCCACATATTGTGCGAGCAAAAGTAGCGCAGTCAGACTTTTAACAATGTCTACGCAGTAAAAACAAAACAAAAAACATCGAGATTAAGCTTTAATATTGAGCCATGTTATTTGACAAACAAAAACGAATAAATTAACTGACACCAGAGAGAAGAAAACCATCACCGAGCCAAAGAATGTTGAATATAAAACGAATAAAAAGAATTACCAACCACTAAAGTCCCTTTATGGGGCTTGTATGAAACACATTTAATATCTGCACAAGCAATTTAGAGCTCCTTATTTGGAATCTCTTTAAGATCTGACCCTTGGTGAGGCATCTCTGTCTCTGCCATTACAACCGTGTCTGTTAGTCGGAGGTCCGCTCTATCTGAGCTACACTACCACGGAGAGAGCTGGGCACCTTGTTACAAAAACGTTACACACACACAAAGTTTAACCCTTTTAAGAGGAGCACACTACATGGAGTGTGTCTCAAATATAAACTTATTCAACTCAAATTAAGGTCAAAATCGAAGCTCCTAATATGACGTGTGAACGTGAAATCGGTACGGTGTGTATGAGTGGAGGATGTGTGTGAAAGTGCTGCTGCGTGAACTCAAAGTGATCCAGAGCCAGAGGCAAGTTAGTCGGCAGGCTGGGGTTTAAAAAGCTGATGGCCTTACCAGGTCCTCAGGTGTCCTGTATCAGTAATCAGTGCTGCATGTGACAGATAAATGCCCCAGCCTAACCACTACGTTCCTGCAGAGGTTGTTGCAACACCTTCATGGAACAGCTGTGCGCGCACCGGGATTGAAATTAAATTAATCTCATGTTTGACAATATTTACGTGACTTCTGAAGGTTATTGTTTGCTTTGGGTTTACTTGGAGGTTTTAAAGTAAACGAGAGCTAAATTAAAGTCACGCATCAGTTTCCTTCATCTTCGCATTTCGCAAGTAACCTTGTATTTCTTTTGGTGTGTCTCATAAACAATTGAAAAGAACTTTTATTGAAGTTTGTAATCAGAACGAGTCAAACTGGGGAAATGTTTTGTTTTGTTTTGGGTATTTTTAATAATTTTGCAAGGCACTGTATATCAGCAACATCTGGAGCTGAAATCTTTTGGAAATTCTGTTTTTGTCATCAGGAAGCTATGCAGCTCTGCTAACGGACTCACATTGTAGACAAAGCTTCGTCTTTTAGACGCGTATAAATCAAAGCGGTAGAGCAGAGCACATGGGCGCACACGGGAGCACCTGCCCTGCCGATATCGCCACCCTCCCACCAGCTCCAGTAGCTCCATCTCTGACCTCTGACCTCTCTGCAGAGGAGGGAGGGAAGTTAAAGACAAGTCCCTTTGGGGATGTGTAAAGTGTCACATTATCCTGCTCCCCTTCTCTCCAAGCCTCCACTACAAGTCTGCCGCTTGTCTGCCCCCACAGAAGCCACCGCCGCTGCCGCTGCTGCTGCTGCTGCTGGGGCCACCGGGGGCGCCGCTGGTGGAGCCACAGGGGGGTCAACTGCCGCCGGGGTTTTCCAGAAGACCAAGGAGCACGACGTGATGCAGCGGCAGCGAGTGGTGGACCTCTGGAAAGACGGCAAGTCAGAGGGAGCTATCGGGCTGGAGCTGAGGATGCCCAAGTCCACGGTTCACAGCATCATTGTCAAGTATCGGCTTAGCAACACGGTGGAGAACCTGCCGCGTAACGGGCGACCAAAAAAGCCCTGACGGGAAGGCGAGGGAGAGGATCCTGGAATGTAGCAAAACTGATGAAACTGAAAAAAAAAAACAAACTGGATTTTTAAAACCAAGAACAAATAAAGACGAAGCTCCAAAGAAGACCTGATAACAAAGCACTTACGCACTGCTGGAATGTGAGGTATATAAAGATGGAAGAACAATCTCAAAACGCAGAAATTGAAGGTTTGAAACGCAAAATAAAAACAGCAGTGGCAGCACTTTGCCCCACAAAAGAAAGCAGGCAATCAACTGCTTAAAGAGTGGACCAAAAATAAGCAGGGAGAAATGAAGGGTGCTGCTGAAGGGGGGGAAAAAAAAAAAAAAAGCTTAAAAAAAATCTGTCTGGAATGAAAGCAGAAGGGCAAAAAAGGAGAGAATGTTAATGCAATCAAAGGTTTTTTAGAAAAATGCAGAAAAAAGTATTTTTTTTTTTTAGATCTTCTCATACAGATTTCTTGAGACTTCTTTTTCTGTCTTTCCCTTTGAGCCAAAAGATTTCCCTCTGGATCCATCCTTCATCTGCAGGCTGACTGAACAAGCCGGTTCCCTCGATCTGACCCTGTACTCCCTCATTCCTCTACAGTCCTCTCGTCCTCCACACTCACACGCATACACACGCACACACACACACACACACACACAAAAATACAAACACTTTGGATATCTCAAACAACCTGAAAACCTGCAAAGAACTTTGCTAATCTCCTCGAATGCAGGAAGATGAAATCCAAACTCAAAATAGAGAATGAAAAACCGGGCCAAGTTCATCTCGCAGAGAAAGTTCAGAAAGAAAGCAAAAGAAGAAAAGGTTGTTAAGTTTAAATCACTTCACCCCGTGGATCGTCTTATTTTGGGATCCCTAAAGTCAACCAGGCATAAATCCAAAACCCACTGATTTGTTGAGAGCTGATTTGTTGCCTTTTCAACAGAATCAGTAGCAGCTACCCTAACCTGATAAACTGCCAACAAAATGTGTACTGTAATGCAAGTGGAACAATATTACTTGCTCCTGCACCTTTTTTTTTTTTTTTTTTTTTTTTTAAATGGGAGATTGTCTCCTAGCTGGGGATACCGCTCTGTCGAAGTATCCACATTTCCTGTTTTTAGACCTCATGACTACAGAAAGCACTATTTATGAGCCGCTCTTCCTCATAGATGAAGTCTGTAATCTGTCACTGAAAGAAAAAGGGAGACTCGCTTTGAAGCCCGAAGAGACACTTTTGTTCCTCGAGCTGCTTTATTGTGACAGCGTGATGGATTCCACGCGGTGGAAAATGTCCCCCGATCCCAGAGAAAATAAAACACTCCTGTCTGCATTATCGCTTTTTCTGAACACAGCGTGTGTGTGTGTGTGTGTGTGCGTGTGCGTGTGTGTGTGTGTGTGTGTGTGTGTGTGTGCAGCAAAGCTGTGCCTAACATCTTATCATGAGGAGAACAGCGCTATCCCCTCTGCTGTGTTTCTGGACGGAGCAAAATTCAAATTTTTGGTTAAGAGCTGTGTGACTGTTATGACGCTAAATTCGAGTGGCATTTCACGTTCATTTTAAAGGTTTGTGTGTGGCCTGCAATGAGTATACATGGTATTTGTTCACATTTGCGAGTGTTGCGTCCCGGGTAAATGTGTGCATTTGTGCATGGTAATTGAGGGGAAATAGTTTTTTTATAAACTCTGGTTCACGTTTGTATTTTTAAATAATGGTGCCAAGGAATCTTTCCCATTTCATATTTTTATGTAAAATACTTTTCCAGTGCAAAGTTTTCCGTTTTTCCCACATCAGATTTAGCCAAAGAAATATATTTACCACACCAAATTGGGATAAGGGGTAATGGATAATGGGATAAGAACGAGGCAGCATTAAAACAGAGGTAAAAGAAAAGAACGTAGCAGCACTGTAGCTTAGTGGAGTGTCAGGAATCACAACCGAAACACCCTTAAATAACCCTTAGTGTCATAGCACGTTTGCTATGAACAAAGCGACAAAAAATATCCACGATTAACGGCTGTAAAAAGAGAAAGCAATAATTCTTTAGTGTCCCTTTCATTCTGGTTTTCAGCTCTAAGCTGCTACAGTTTGGTGATGTTCAGGACCAGATAAAATAAAGCACATGTACATCAACGTACAACGGCGCATCGACCTGCAGTCCTTGAACTATCGCATGCTTTTTACCCGCATCCCCTCGACACCTCGGACATATGCTAAGCTGTTTCTAGCCGAGGATTCATTGACGTGCTTTTTTCTTTTCAGTTGGACATTCATTCTGAAACCAGCAACAGAGTACCTTAAAATGGCTGATTGGTTGACAAATCCAAGACATACGTTTGTTCCTGATTAAAGGCTTTGCCTGAGATGCACTCATACGAGGCTTTATAGAAGCAAACATAATGCATTTCCTGTCATTTCCCTCGATCAGATGATATGCAGCGTCTTACAGGGGAGAGACGCACCAAGACTTTGGCCAGGCTTTTTTTTAATAGCTGTTTTGAACTTTAGATGATCCATCAAAAGTAGTTTAGAGTTTCAGGTCGTTGAGAGTTGACTGATGGCTTTGCTTGGAGTTTAAAAGCTCTTAGAGATGTGCTGGGTTTGTCTTACCTTTACTTTAACTCTCACTGCCAACTTAATTTGGGGTAGGAAAACATTAACCTGCTGCTGCAAGGAAGCTAAAGTACGGGAGGACCATGCTAATGTTAACCAAACAGCAGTTGTACACCTTGAAGTCACAAGGTTTTATTTTATTTTGTTTGTGTTTGGTGACCCTGGTATGGTGACCATGACAATGACAAAATTGGGGTTTTGTACACCCCTTGTGCACTGAGTCCAGATAAAGGAAAAGCTAAACAGTCGACTTGTGGTCCTGTGCTTTCGGGACTTCCGTATTTTTATGCACCTTTCACAGGCTCAGCAACTTGGAGATGCCCCGTCTGCTTCAGTATAAGCACATAGCCATTTGACAGGATTTGTAGGTATTTTGTAAAGAATCGTACAAATGTAGGTAATTCCATCAGCATAAATACTCCTAATAAAATTAAACATTCCTCTAATAAACTTCTAATAAACACTCCTCAGATACAAAAACTGGATAGTGGAAGCAAGGACATTTCTGAATAAAACACGCCCGCAGTCTTCTGCCCAGTCACACAACACATCGCACAGAGGCCTGAGCGAAGCAGCTCGGCCTTCGCCCAGCGTCCAGAAGGGGGATGCAGTTTTTGTCTCGCGACTAAGTCGATGAGAGCTCATTTTGACACTTTGTACTGGAGGTCATTTAATCAGATTACGTTCTTCCATCATCTAAAGTCCTGTGTCGGATTTACTGATCGTTTGCTCTCGTACGCTGTAAACAGAATGACTGCTCTCACTCTAAAACTAGAAGCCGAGTGGCTCGAATGAGTCGTGGTGTGCCACAGGCATCAGTCCTTGGTCCCCTCCTGTTTTCCAGTTACATGCTACCTCTTGTTTTTTTGAGTCCTAGCCACAAAGTTCTTACCTCCACCAGTTAAATATATTCAGGTGCTTTTAGTGATAAATTATATCCTTGACTTCTATTTTAACAATGTTAAGATAGAACGGTTTTATTATCTGTCTAAAGCCCTTCTGTGGATAGACAATCTTAATCGCTTTTTGAGCATTCCTGATTTCTTGACTGATCTGTTTTCAGTTAAGTATCAGTTTTTCCTCTCTGTTCTACATTTTTATTGTCTCTTTTGTTCCACATTTCTGGCTCTAAAGCATTTTCTCCTGTTGTGCACCCCTTGTTATTTCTCCCAGTCTTTACCTTGATTTTTTTTCAGTCTCTTATCAGATCTTGCCTGCTCCTACCATACTCACGCACACAGTTATTTCTCTCTGTCTCCTCTCTTGGCCTCTGCTGGAAAAACGCCAGTACTTTTTCCCATAACTGGTCCCCTCTCACGGTTTCACCTTTTTTTTCCTCCTTCCCTCCAACATCATCAGCCCAATACGCAGCTTATCGCATCTGGGATCAGCAAACCAGTGTTACGACAGTTTATCTTTGCCCGTGGTGCAAGCGAAAGCCGTCCTGCGTTGGGTCTATTCCTGGCTTTTTGTTTTGAAACGAGCTCTAAACAATGCCTTCAGGACGCTTTCATGAAAACCCACCGATGTGGGAAACACAGACCCTGTGCTTATCATGTGTGTGTGTCATGCAGAAAGGTGTTAGTTTTCATCCGTGTGTGTTTCTGTATCCTTATGTGCCTGCGCATTAAAAAAAAAGAAAAAAAAAGATGTTTACTCATTGCTGGCCTCGCTTTCTTTCAAGTCAACAGTTACGCATTTCTAGGTTTTGCCCTTATTGCAAACACGAATCATGATACTGTATATATTATTGACGTACTGTAATATGCAAGTTTTCTGAATAAAAACCATAGTAATGTACCCCCTGGAATGCTGCTTATTGTTGCAAAAGCCGTGCGATTACCATGTTTTAAGTGCCCTTATTGTCATATTTTCAAACATAATGTCTCGGTAGAGTTAACATCTGTAAACACAGCAAAGATGGAGATTGTTGGAGAAAGTGCTTCCAGCTCAGGCCACATTTACCACAAGCCGTGTTCTTCAAAATGTAATGTTTGCATCTTGCTCAACTACAAATGTTTTTGTTCGCCTAGATAAACATCTAGGAACAGATTGCTGTGTTTTTTGTTTGTTTTTTTTTTCTGTGATTACGGCTGATTTGCTGACTTTTTTTAAATCTTTTTTTTTTTAAATAGAAAACAAGTATACTGGTTTAAATTTATTCCTTCTCCGACGCTCCCAACAGCTCAGACGTTGAAATACGACACTCGTTGTCAAGGCTGAACCTTAATCTTCCCCAACTGAGGAAACTTAAATTGTTGATACTTTTGTGCGAGTGTGAGGCTTTTTTTTGTTTTTGTTTGTCCTTTTAGCCGTGGTCTTACTCAGTATGAATGTTGTTTACAGTGGCTATAAAAGTATTCACCCCTTTGTTGCTTTACCAATTTTATCGCTTTGACAAATCAACAACAAAATTTTACACTCTCACATGCCTTTTTTTTAAACCTAATCGAGCCTTAATATGAATCCTCATCGACAGCAGCCTCCCTGTTGCCGCTCTCCCAACCCAGACAGTTCAGCAGTCGTCGTACACAGAATCTTAACACCTCGTAACTCCTTCAGCGTAGATAAGAGCAGAGGTGTCATGGCGTCCTCTCTTTTAAGTCTCCTTCTTACGCTGTCACTCGGTGTGTGAGGACGCCCTGATCTAGACAGATTTACACGTGGGCCATGTTCCTTCCACTTCTTGATGATGGATTTAAGTGAACTCCAGGGGATGTTCAGGGCCTTAGAGATGTTTTTGTGTCCATCCCGTGACTTATGGGGATCTTAGTGTTCTTTTTGCCTTCATGCCGTGATGGTAGCCAGGAATCCTGATTAACCAGTGAATGGACGGTCCAGACGCAGGTGTCTTCACACTACGACCACTGGAGACACAGTCACTGCACTCTGGTGATCTCCAGCCACTCGTCGTGAGGCTATTAGCACCAACTAGATGGACCTCTGTTGAATTAAGTTAGTCGCTTAAACCGAGGGAGCTCCTGGATAATTGTGCACCAATTTTCTATCAAAGTTGTCTCTTTTATATTAAAGGCTGTTTTATTGATCAAGATAGGTTTACAAAAGCAGTAAAAAGGGTAAAACGTCCAAGGGGGTTAATACTTCCTGTTGGGTTAGCGTCAGCTTGCCCGGCACAAGTGGGTATTGCGTCCAGAGCCGCGGTTCATCTCTCAGGACAATGGCAGCTGCATCGGTTCAGTGACAGGGTCAGAAACAGTGTCTTTAATTCAAAGATTCCTTTCACTGTACTTCAAATAAGCCAGTGTCAAGGCTTATTCCTCATCCAGTTACCCAAATTGGTAGACTGAATATTTACTTTGGATCCAGTTTTTGCAATGTCGAAATGTCTCCCTTCACTCGGTGAAGGAAAATGTGCTTTCCCCAATGTAGCTCTGATACACTACTGGACAAATGGACAGGAAGAGAGCATGGAGGCCGGTGTTAACAACACCCTGTGACACTCCTGGTCTTCCTCCTAGAAACCAGTGGGTTAATGCAGTGCATTCTGGGATGAACCGTTTTTATACCAGTCTCTTTTGTTGCCTGTATGTAGTTCAGTCCTTCATTCCATCCTCACAACTTACCATTCACTAGATGTTTTCTCTTTCTTTGGATCGTTCTCTATGAACCTCAAAATGGTTATGCATGAAAATCCGAGTAGATCATCAGTTTCTAAAATAGTGAGACGATTCCTTCTGGCTCCAACGTAAACGTTCAAAGTGTCTCGAATCCTCCGTCTTCCCCAGTCAGCTGCTCAGTTTGAACAAAAGCAATTTGTCTCCTTCACGTCTGGAAGTCTGGTTGCTCATGTGATTGACTAATTCGTGGCAATCAACAGCTTTGGTTGTCATGAAATGGTGGTCGTTTCCATTGAGCCGGGGCCATTATGAAATGAGGGTATTGTTGGAAAAAGGTTCTTGAAAATGACTTTGACCACAAAAAAGCTTAATTAATTAAATCAACACTCTTGTCATCTTCTAGAATGATAAGAGTGCCATTGAAATGAAACATCCCCATTGCTTGAGTAAAACAATGCCTTACACCAGCTTTATATGCGATTAACACCGTGTGATGTCTTTCGAAGAATAACACGTATTGATAATATATATATAAATATATATATATGACTTCTGGTCTTTAGTAATTCAAGAAACAGTGCTGGTCTTCATCTGATCTGATGGATTTTTCTTCTTTTTTTGTTTTTTTGTTGGTGCTCCGTCTGTGGAAGGACAGAAAGCAAAGACGTACTGAACCGGCTGACCCGAGCTTGTGTTTCTGTTTCCCCCCCTGCAGTCCTGAACGGGCCTCCCATGTCTGTAAAGAAGGAACGGGAAGCAGAACTGCTGGTGAACCGACGGGAGCAGCGCAGCGGAGAGGTCATCTGTATCGACGACTAGACGACACACACGCACGCTCACACACCTGAAACCCATTTCCTGCTAGAAAGACACCTTCGATTACTCGTCTGCAGAGGAATGTTTTTTGGGGTGGGGGGGGTTTGTTTTGTTTTTTTTCCGCAGGAGAAAGCAGCACCACTGAACCGCGCTCTCGGTGTTACAACTATAACTAACTGACTGTCTGAAGGCAAATGTACCCAAACAATAGTGATTGTAATTGCTTCATTTGAAACGAACATAACTTCAGCCGTACACACAGCTTGTCGTCACAGACAGTCCAAACCTGCCTCCAACTTTTTGTGACCATTTTTACGTCTGCCTCAAACCATTATACTCCTCAACAACGGCCTCCTCAAGTGGGCCTCCTCCTCCTTGAGATGCTTCAGACCTCACCTATGCACGCACACACACACACACACACACACACGCGCAAACATAAAGAAATGCTTAACCCAACCTTACCCCAGAAACCTCCTAGATCTGTCAGTAGACCGTATCCCCTCCCTCCTCTTCCTAAGCTTCTCTCAGAAAGTTGCATGTGAAACTATACTCATTTCTCCCCACGGCGCTCCATCGTCCCCTGAAGCATGCTCTTATCACAACAACGCTGTCTTGTGGAATCAGAAAGAAAAGAAAAATGTTATCAAGCTGTGCATAAACTCGTTTTAATACTATTTCTAATACTCAGAGGGAGAGGCTGACTCTCCGTTGTCTGAGTTTAAGCAGCTCCAAGCACAGCTCCAGCTATTTGGTTGCTTTTTTTTTTTTTTGTCATTTACATTTTATTTTGCTCTTTTTTGTTTCTTTTTTTTTTAACGGTACGTGTTCAGATAAAACTCATGTGCAAAAAGTATGATATAAATATATTCAGCACTTGTTTGACCATAAAGTATTTTCCAGCATCCTTATCCGCTTTTCCTGGTTTGAGTTCATGTACAGAGCTTCGAGGCGTTTCGAAGGGGGTTTGTTTTAGGAAAGGCCTCGAAACGTCGCTATTTTTTAGGATTCCCCTACGAATGTTTATAACCTTTCATAAGCGAATCAGTGTTATTGAAACCTGTCGACAACCCTCCGCACTGCTCTTACCTTTTCTTACCGGCGCTTAAAATCAAGAATTTTATTTTTTGTTTCCTTTTTTTTTATTATTATTTTTATTTCTGTTTCCTTCTACAACATCCTGTGATATACTTTGCATATTTAAGCAGCTCATTCGTGTTCTCTTGTATTTTTACTCTCCCAGTTATGAGCATTGTCGTTGTTGATGTTGCTGTCGTTCTCGCCGTTGTTATTCGAGAGAGAGCTTCTACCAAAAGAGACATATCTTTGTAACTATAAAACGTTAAAAAAACAAACAAAAAAAAGACGCAACAGTACGCGTGCCACACAATACACAGTTCTGCCATGTTCGTCCCATTGTTGCAAGAGAACACAAACGAAGAAGTTGAGCCAACTTCAGAAGTGCATATGTAACACGAGAAAGCAAACTCTCCTTTTAGTTTTGGGGCTTAATTATGTATGTCTGTAGAAACTCGGTCATATGTAACCCTAAATGCTTCTACCGAGATCTCAGTCCATTTCAGCTCCATTAAAAGTACACAAGAGTTATCCAGAGAATCAGAGAGGGGACTTTTATATACCGCGTCATTTAAAAGCGCCTTAATAAACATAGCTGAACACATGTAAAGTCATTGAAATACATTTAGAAACTGATGTCAACCTGTAAATTCCAGTGTCTTCTGTTGCAAATGGAAAACTGAAAAGATCTTTAAAAGACAACGTAGCTCATCAACTTTCCCCCCAGGATTTATACAAAATTTATGTTGCTTTAAAACAAATATTCAACAACAACCAAACTAAAATGTTGAGTCAACAACAACAAATTATTGCTTTGTCCACTCTTGTTTTGTCCTCGTTTCAGGATTTTTCGGTTGATTTCTGGGTATCTTGTGTCACTGTGTACGTGGTGGTGCCGATGAACTGACGAGTGGAAGTCAAAACGCGTCAATAATGACACTTCTCCTTATTTTCTCTTTTTTTGTTTGTAATAAAACTGAAATGATGGAAATACCTACGTGTGCGTTTATTTTGAATCTGTCGATTCACCTCTTGCTAGCTTATCCTGGCTAGCTCGTGTTCGCTTGCTAGCTATATCTTATAATCAAGTGATTAATAGATATAGTTAGCAATAACATTTAGATTTTACTATGTCAAAGGAATCGCTCTGCTTTTTTATGTAAAGTTATGTTGGGTTTTTATCACCAGTATCTTACAGAGTTGTTTTCAACTGAGAATCAAGCTAACGGCTAGTTAGAGTAGCTGCTTTAATTGCCACTTTCAGCCATCTGAAAATAAAAATTATAGTTCAGTTCATCAAACTTTGCACAATTTTCTCTGCTTTTCAGTTTACTAGTTTTTATTGACACAAAAGAAATTTGTTCTTGAGAACAAATTTCAGTTACTGGCAAGCAGCAATGTGTAAAAACCTCACAATTTTCTGATTTCAAAGCTATTTTAATAACTTTGATACAGTTTTACAGTTTCTCAGCTCAAAGTGGTTTCATGTTGTTTTGTTTTGCAATACTTTATTAATATTATTGTTAAAATACTCCAAACCAATATATCTAAATCACCACTAATTGAGAGAAATTTAGCAGAATTTCGGACAGAGTGGGTAAATTTTGCATAGTAAAAATGTGTGACGTTGACAGACTCCAACCAAATAAGATTGTATGAAACAAAAGGTGGTTCCGCAACGTTTCGTGGGTTATGCAACAGTACCGCCTTCTGAGGAAGTTAAATGTCATACAAGTTTTAAAATACTTCATCATGGCCTTGATTACTAAAGTTTTTAAGTGTCTTAAATCTTCACGAACTAAAATTGCCTTCTAGTCTTTCTAAGTTGAGTTCTTTCAGTCGAAATCCATCTGCCAAAAATCTGACCTTGATTTTCTTTTTCTTTTTTAATTTTCAGGTGAAGAAAAGAACAGTAAGGAATGTTTCTTCAGCATTCACAAGGAATGAGCTCAGACAGGGCATGCATCCATCATTTATTTTACAAATCTGTTCACAAGACATTCAGGGGTGTTAAATGAAAAAGAAGAAAAAAAAGTGTAAAAAATTATTCTAGGCAGAGAGATGTGTGTTAAAACTGCGTGTGGTGATTGGGGGGACAAGGCATGTTTTTCCTCAACTATGCGGTTCAGATTCAGATGTAGGAAGTGAAAATTTAGATCACCATCGCCGTGTGTGCGTGTGTTACGATGAATGCTGACAGGGAAATATGATGTCCACATGGATGTAGCGAGGGTGTGGGCGGAGGTGGGGGTTACACAGACGACAAAAAAAAAAAAAAAGGAAAGAGGAAGTACAAGGGATTTATTGTCTAAATTTAAAAAAGATTTCCATTTGAAAACATCAACGTTTGAGTCCAATTAGGAACACAACAATCGCTGCCGTAAAGTGCTGAGGAGAAACCAATGCGGTCCGGCCACAAAAACTCCTTATAAACAAGAGTGGGAGTGCTGAATCCCAACGCTAGAAATACACCCTGAAATATAACAGGGAATATTACACAAAGCCGCAGCTGAGGAGACACAGGAGGAAGTTCCATTTACTAAAATATATATTTTTAAAAGTAACAGAAAAGCAATCTGGTTAAAGCAGGAAGATATTTGAATTATCTTTGCTCAGTGGTAAAAATAAAAAAATAAAACCTCACATTCAAGGTTCAGTTTTGTCATTTTTGCCAAAGCTATCTTTTTTTTTTTTTTTACAAACCCACAAAAGCAGAATTTTAGTTATTTTTGTTTAGTCTGACAAACGCCAACTCTATTACAGCTGTTCATAACTTAACTTGCACAAACACAATCTGCAAAGAAAACAACATCCAGTCTTTTTTTTTTTTTTAACTTTCCAAGTCAGTGGCGGTTCTTGGATTAGCCCTTATGGCCCAGTTCAGCCCATTCTCTGGAACCCTAAGAGCTGTAGTCCCATTCGGGCCGGACAGACGGGACTGATTAGGAGTCTAATGCGATTGGTTCATCAGGTTGCGTAAGAGTTTCTCAATAAATCCCACCATGATCTAGTGATGGTCCTTGGAAACACAACCAGTGCCGGGTCACTAGCGATCCAAAAAGGCCTCAAGAAACCATTTCCATTGACTGAACATGCTAACAAGCACCACTACGCAACTATTTCCCTTGTGCTGTGACGCCCTGGGCAGAAAACCGTATTGAAAATACCAAAAACCACCACCGACCCCATGACATAAAGCTCGATTGCGACAACACAGTGCTGGTGCTAACATTTAGAGCTTTTCTGTGATGAGTTAGCAAGCTAGAAAATGAACATCTGAGCTGTTAGTTCTTTATAAACCTCATGGACTCGACTGACGTCAGGCCTCTTTTATCGGACAATAAAAAGAAAGAGAGTTTATGGTAGGAGTCTGTGACATAAATGAGCTTCGATCAATAAGATAGTCAGTGAAGTCTTAACGTTTAAATACAGATATTAAGATAATTAAGTGTTACTCTTAAGCTAATAAAAAAAAAAATGCAATAGTGTCCAACTACTGTAGTGAAAGTGTCTTGATCTACGCTTGTGTGAGCCCTTCATTGTGTTTATTTTATAATAAAAATAAAAAATAAAAATATGCAAAGCTGAAATGTCAACAAAATAGTTGTGTCTGTTTTTGTTTGCGAGAAATCCTGACATTTCGGATGGCTACCCTTGAGAACAACATGGAAACGCCCACAGAGATCCTTACAGCTACTTGTGATGATATTCAACGCCAGAACACATTTTGACTCTTGCATAGTTGCATCACTTGAATCGGTCTTTTTTAGCGCCGCTTTGGCTTATAAAAAGTTACAAAAAGTGTATGAGTAATAGCCATTGCATCATCAAACAGAGGAGGAACACCCTGGAAGAAAAAAAAAAAGCAGATAAAGCAGAATATACAGCGGTATGCTTTGCTTGCGATGATTTGAACCTTGACTTTTAAACTATACAATCATTTCTCCTTAGAAGAAAAAAAAAAACAAAAAAGAAATTCACATCCGCGTTATTCTTAAAATGTTCCCCCTTTTTCTCTGCCAACTCAGGACCTCAGGCACATTCGGTAAAATAAGTGACATATACAAAATATTTGAAAAAAAAAGAGCAACTTCACACAGACGCCTCGCATCGACGAGATCATAAAATCAGCACAAAGTTTTGGATTCATCAGACTTAGTTCACACATGAAAACCATCACACAAAGGCAGCATTATTTAAACGGTCAATGCCAACTGGAGAAAGCGTTTATAGAGTCAGACTCTCGCAGATGTGCTCTCGTCTGTGGAAGGTGCACATCTTAAATGTGAGCTTGCAGAGAGTTCAGGCAATAACTTTATTGTGTTATACGGGGGCTAAGATGGACCTCCGAGGAATTTTCTTATTCTGTGAAGCTCTTTAATCCACAGACCGGCCTCCGTCACATCTGTTCTCTCGGCAGAAGTTCATCAAGGTTTTTTTTTTTTGTGGTTTTTTTTGTTCACTGTAGGTCTTGGTTTTAATCCAAAACTGAATTCCAAAACAGGCTGCAGTCCAGAGAAGGAAAAAAAAAAAAAAGAAAAATCCTCTACAGCTTCCACAAATGTCAGCTTTGTCTCTCATATGAGCACATGTGGGAAATAGCTGTAGCCTTTTGTTTGGCCTTGTAGAAGAAGAAGAAGAAGAAAAAAAACTTATATTATCCATTTTTAATGCAAACAGTTACATTCTGCAGTAATCCTGCTGGATTTGTGTGACGCGAGGATAGTTTGCGACCGAGCTCAGACGAGCGCCGATCCTCAGTTGACTTTGAAGATGCTGAAAACGTGATTGGCCACCGGGTGGAGGCTGAAGGACGGGCCCGTCTTGGCCTGGAGTTCTGTGCCCCTCTCCAGCCGCAGCAGGCCGGACACCTGGCAGGGCTTCACGAAGTGGAAGGAGTGCGGCCCAGCGGAGGGCGTGGTCCCATAGCCCTCCATGCACTGCAGCTTCTGGGGCCGGGGCCCTTTGGTCACCACGTCCAGCTTCACGTACTGAGACTGCTGCTCGTTGAACAGCACCTGAGGAGGGCAGAAAGACGATGGGTGCGTTAATGAAAGAGCAGCTCTGCGGAAATACAAAGAGATGGTTCTACGAATAATCAGGAATATTAATCACACAAATTACACAGATTTTGAATAACTTTTAATTGAGATTTCTGTAAATGTTTAGGTCATAACTTTAAACAGAATGAAGCACATTATCCTGAACTCTTGACAGATGAGGGGTTGTTCAAACTAACCTTTTTGAGAATTCATTTAGAGTTAATTATTGATAATTATCCGCTTGGCAGGAATGTTCATAACCTGTCAAAACACCTGACAGCTTAATTAAGAGTGATTAAAGACGTTTTATTCCAGAGTGAACGTCTGCATTAAATTTAAAGACTGTAAATATCAACAACAGCTTAATGTTGACAAGATCTGGACCCTTATCTTTGACCGGTTCTGCATTGCTGTGCCCTTCACTATAAACGCTGAAGGTCAGTGTCTTCGCCATCAAAACAGAAATCTGATGCTGATTTGTAGCTGTGCATTCTGTCAGGAGCCTGATCTTGGCAGGGATTCAATCCATACATCCTCTCTCTCGCCTCAAAAGAAGCCAAAGAAAGGAAACGGACATAAAAGTTTGAACGACTCTCTTTCACTGCTAGGCGGTTAAATATAACCATAACATGAGCATGTTGCTTTTTATCTTTGTTTTGCTGTTTCTAATCTTTCTGAAAGGCAGCCAAAATCCTTCTAACCCAGCTATTAGCATGCTAACAGCTGCTCTTCATTTCTGTTCCACTTGGTTGAAGCTTCAAAATATTTAATGAGAACATCAAGAAGGAGATTAGGGAATGAATACGCTTTCATGTTTGTTTTTAAGTGCCTCTTGTCTACTACAAGAATGTGCTGTTAGCAACGTTAGCAAAGTTAGCATGCTACAGGAATTCAACCTGCATTTCTTTTACAGTTTACATTATTTAAAAACTAAACAATTGTGAATCACCACAGCTCTCAGTAGCCGCGCGATTCTCAACAAAAAAAGTGAATTTATATTTGTGGCCAGTAAGTATTTGCTACCTGTGGATGTAGCGTCTGTTCTTGGACTGAACTGTTTTTTTTTTTTGTTTGTTTTTTTTTTACTTAGATTTGATGCAACTTGAAGTGAATTTCTGTGACTGATTAGTTGGATTTGTTGACCTTATTGGACTTCGAAGCTGATTTTGATTACAATAAAGCCACATTTCCATAACTCTTCTCTTTATTATAGCACAGCACAGTCAGCTAACTTTAGCATCTGAGCCACTACATACACAGACCAGGTAGTCTTTTGGAATTGCTGTAATTTGATCATTGTAATTTGCGGCATAGTGCAGCTCTACTTTGAAGGTTCAGCCAAATGGTTTGAAATTCTTAGCTTTACCCTAATATGGTAAAGTTCAATTGTATTGTGAATTCACTAACTTTAGGTATTTTATATCCTGACTAGAGGGGGCATCACACGACTTTATCCATACGCCGTTTCACATGACTGAATGTTTGGTCTTTTCGTGGCTATTTTTTGGGGGTGAAGACAGTAGTTGTCTGCCGCTGAACATTTTGTACCAACCCTGCATAAGTCCGTACCTGCCTTGGGGACGTCTTGTACCAACTTTAACGATCAACAGATTCAAAGAAATACTCGGAAACCTACTGATACTCTGCTGCAAATCTGGTCCAAAACAAAGAACAAACGGAAAAAAAGCTAAACAATTAAGCTGCATTTTAACCAGAGTTTGAGCTCTTGTATGCTTTTCCTTTTCGCCAACCGTAATTCGCCAAAACGCTCCACGTTATTGGTTCTTTGAGGGTACAATAAAAGCAATTACATATGTTTTTTAGTGTCCCGTTCACAGCCTTTCCAACGAGTTTACTGTTCAAACTGGACACAAAAATAATGCTAATAACCATAAATTGGCCACAAGTGAGCAGTTGAGCTTTACTCAGACAGAAGGGCTCCAAAATATGTTTCTCTGCTCAATTATTACAAATATTTACTCTTTTTCCAAGCTTTGTAGTGACGTTAAAAGGTATTGGTGCCGTTTTAAATGAAGCAGATATTTACAGGTTACAGACTTTGTGAAGCTCACCTGACAGTACAGGAAGTAGACTCCTGCTCTCTGCACCGTGAAGGTACCTTCCTCCCTGTTGTACCTCACCGCTTTAGTCATATTGAGCGTCCTCTCCTCCCAGCCTTTTATCACGCCCCCTTCTCCAACTGAAACCAACACAAATCAATGCTCTTTCTTGCCAGCTTGCAAAGTGTTAAGAAACATTTTTTAATAATAATAATAATAATAATAATAATAATAATAATAATAATAATAAAACATCTCAACGACTCGTACCTTGCTGAGAGGAGAGTTTGGTTACTGGTGGAAAGTGGGAGACAATGACGGAGACAGAAAAAGGGGAAAGTCAATTAAGATTTTACGAGTGCAACCGTATAGGGGTATTTGATTCAAAACCACTTCAGCAGATGCTACACGAGACCGTAAGAGGGGATCTGCCAAGCCACTTACTCTCAAAATGAGACGCCGCTTTCCTTCCATTCCCGGTTTTCCCTTTCACCGAGCCCCCTTCAGACACAAAGACAGGCAGAATGAGAGTTTGAAATCAGAAAATTACTTCGGCTGACGTTTTTTTCTTTCTTTCTTTCTTTTTTTTTTGATAAAACAATCACTACCATCTGTATCGCGCTAATAATACGGTGGGTTAATTTGGTGCCGTTTATATGCGGCCCGGCCGGTTTTTAACGCGGTTAGCAGATGGGCTTAAGGGTTCCCTTTCACGTCTTTCAATATATTTCCTCAAACTGTTATTGTAAGTCAGAAAAGTGCGTGTCTCTTTTATTTTCCTTTTAGGCCCGCTGTGGGCTAATTTTAGTGCCAGCTGGTCGCAGTCATCTCGAAGATAGAGACCAGAGAGAAAGGATGGAGGACGGTGGGGTTTGTGTGTCTACAGGGAGAGTGAAGGGGGGAGGCAATAAAAACAAGATGGACAGTGGAAAAGTGAATAAGAAAGCATTAAAGACAGGCATTCGGAGGCTCAGCTAAGGGGCTCGAAGGCTAAATGAGAAAAATGAAGCACTGGAAAAAGAGAGTCGAAAAGGTCTTTGGCTGCTTCGTGACCCAAAACAGTAGATTAAGAACAGAGTTTAGCAACAGCTACGGCCGCCTTTCCAGACAAATATGACAAAGTAACAACACGGCCGAAGAACGTTCCCTCTCGCTGCTCAGCGAAGGTTTGTTTTAGCCTGAGGGGATTTCAAACACTGATACAACCTGAGCAGTGTTTGGAAGACGTAGTTTATGTTTCAGGAGGCAGCGGCCAGCCCACCTGACTGCTGCCATTATTCAGAAATACTACAACCCATTGCTAAATTAACTCTCAGGTGGGCGACCCTGAAAGATTTTAGGATTTTTGCGAAGGTGGGGGGTGGGGAGTGGAGCATAAAGCCCTCAGGGTGGCCAGGCTTTCCTGACTTGCGCTGTCAGTCACAAGGAGAGAACATTACAGCAGTGTCTTTCCAAAAAAGCTGGACGGCTGCGGTCAAGTTTCCATAAACTGGAAAAAGCTGTTTGGGCATTTTTTTTTTTTTTTTTTTCCCCCTTATTGATATCCATGAAATTCTGCACGGTACCTCTTAGCATCTCACGCATAGGGTAAATTTGAGCTGGACATGCTGTTCTTCAAATAATGTCTTGTCACATTTGGATAGAGAATCCCCAAAGAGAGAGAGAGAGAGAGAGAGAAAAAAAAACAACAAAAAACAGACCTAAAGTTTACTCTCGGACAGAAACAGCAGTCCCATGATGGTGATGCAAGCAGATGCTATAAATACAACAATGAAAGCTCATCAAATATCACCGCTTTCACAACGAAATCGTAGCTGCGTTGGACGTTTGCTCAGAGACAAGGAGTGGGGGGCGAGAAAAAAAAAATCTATTTCACTGAACCAAAAGCGTGCAGCAAAACCTCTCTCTCCACCTCCGCCCCCCTCTCACCCCTCGCCAGCTGGCTTTCTGGGCTTCGAGACCGCTCTGGTCAGACCTGTAATTTCTGAGAGGGTAATCCAGCTGCCTACTTCTTCCTGTGTCAACTTTTAGCAGCGGTAGCTCATGCGGCCTGCAGGGCCTGACCAAAGTGGCATGTGGGCCGAGGCTGGCCAGCGTTTGTGTTAAATGCTCTTCCTAAAAAAACAAGTGAGTTCGCCTGGTATGTGTGTGTTGTGTCTGTCTGTGGCGATCGGAGCGACTGAAAAGCGCAAGTTGGGGGGGCGCCGAAGTTGAGACAAAGCAGCTCTGGCAGGTTTGTATTACCGTCTCGCTTCACTCGCTCCAGAAGCAGCTCTCTCTTCTCCAGAATGAGCTGAACAATCGCCTTCCTCTGCGTGTTGACCTGTCCGAAAAAAACAAGCAAACAAACAGAGAAATGACACAATTAAATGGTCTCCAATTAGTCTGTGAAAGCCTTAATTCAGAGCATTATAATCCGGATTAATATTCAGATTTGGAGACTAACAGCTAGTCTCGCCAAAGCGGACTTTAAATGCCTTGAAGTTTTTTTTTCAGTCTTAAAAACATCAAGGCCTGGTTATTTTACACAGAAACTAGTGATTACTGATACAGGAAATGGAGGTGGGAGGCGGTGCGCCGCCAATTATCTTCCTGCTTGAAACATGTGCTGAGAAAAGAAGCATGTTTCCTCCTTTCAAAGGGATTTTCTGGTAACAAAAGTCATAAAATAGTGTTGATTTAAACGGCCATGAATATTTTTTTTCTAGTTTTTTTTTTTTTTGTTAGACAGTAGTGGTGGGTTCTGTTTGTATCTAGAAGTGATTTTCTATATTCCCAGGTATGAGAACTGAAGTTGGTATCCTGAAAACTCAATTTAGCATCTGTGCATAAATAAATGTAAATTAATGAAGTATTTATTAACACTTCTGAGTTTTGGTAGAGATAGACAGTCATGCAACATATATATCTGTTTAGTTTTTAATGCACTAATAGTAGCTGCAACCAAACAATTAGCAACTATTACTTGTTTTCCAACTTGTAACAAGCACACACTCTGCTCTCTTACCTCTGGTGAAGGAGGAGCCAATCGGCACCGAGGAAAAACAAATGACTCCAAAAAACGCCAGCCAGTTGCGTGTTAAACAGCATTGTTGTTATGCATTTCAGCCCCTCAAGCTACATTTCCAATTGAATAATTTGGATATCCTCAAAAACAACAACAAAAAAATCACAAAAAAGGCAAATTCTCCACAAACACCGTGGTACCTCGTTCCACAAAACAGTTGGCGGATCCACAAATACCAAACCACAAATAGCCAAAGGTGCACTGTGTGCCAAAAATCAGCTGATTTAAAACGTTAGCATAAATGTTTGTTAGCCCTGTAGCCAAAGATGATGTCAGTAAACTTAACCTCTTTTAACTTCTACAATTGTTAGTAAGTTCACTTAGTTTATTTTGCATTATTACTGTTATTGACTCAGCAGTGTAAAGAACCAGGAATTGCTAAAAAATAAAATAATTAAAAAAAATTAAAATTTAAATATGTAGTCTTTTAGTATACTGTTAGTTTGCTTTGGTTTCACATTTGAAATTTAGGTCTGGTATAAAAACTTATTGCAAAATTCAGTTGGTTTGATAGCTTAGCACTTATCTCTCCTATCCCCCTCAAATTCAGTATTAATTATTTTAAAATGCATTAAACCTCTTCATATTTAACCTCTATGATCTCAAAGCCTAGTTTAAGTTCTGTCAAATACAATTATTGGTTTAAACATAAATTTTGCAAACATATCCTCCAGTTCCCACTAATCTGGATTTTTGCCATAAGAAGAAGAAGAAGAAGACAGCAATAGCGCAGGTAAAAAAAAATAAAAAATGCTTACACTCTTAAAACAGAACCTCACGTTCAAAAATCCTGAACTGGCCCTTTAAGAGTGCGTCCCTGCCAGAGAAATGCCTCGGCTCTTGCCATCTTTGCTTTAGAGCGCCCACTTCCTCGAGGAATGATTGCGACACCTAACGCGTGTTTTCACTCCTTTACATTCCTCAAATGTCTGGAAGAAAATGATTTCCAAGCCAGCAGACTTTTTAAATCCTCCACTGAGGCCCCCACTGGAGCCTTGGCCCCCACAGCAGAGACGTTGAGAAGGGGGGGGGGGGGGGAATAGAAACGAGTGTTTAAATTTACTGCTACTGTTGAAATGGAGGCAGAGAGTCACACTTCTCTCTCCAGACGCTCGCTCGCTCGCTGGCTCTCATCTGGAGTTGGCAAACAGTCAAATGGACAGAATGGGGCCCCATGGGGAAGGGCTCCAGCATCAACACTCCACGTGTCCAATCTGTGTGTGCGTGTGTGTGTGCAGGTTTAGTAAACATGCTACATAGTCAATTTCATAGCCCTCTCTCACCCCCCCGCTGATATGAAATCCAGCGGTTTTGTAAAAGCTCTGAACTCGAAACCAGAAGAATTTACCATCGGCTCCGGTTCTTGGCTCACGTTTTCGCCAATAAATTGTGTTGCACACAACAAAGAGAGCAAAAAATAAAAAATACATATTTATTGCTGTTTCTGCAAGTGTACCTCAAATATCGGCTCACGCTCACCCCCCGTGTGCGAGGAGTTTCGACGCGGGCTGCGGATGATTTACACTTGCAGCCCGTTCAGCGCCTGAAGCCGCTCTCCGTATGCAGCCAGTCAGCGGCGGCGGCATCTCTGCTCATTTGCCAAATAGCTGAGGCTTTCCAGTAAATTGAGATAAAACTAGAGCGTAACTGGCACCAGGGCGATTAAACAAGTTGGTGGGGGGTGGGAGAAAGTAGGGGGTGAAATACAAAAAAATAGAAAAAAGAAAATGAGCAGAGATTCTGCATTTACTCTGCTGTGCTTTCTGGTTGGAAACTAGATCTAATCTGGGGAACCGTCCATCTGCCATCACCTCACCACCACAACAGTATATTCTAGGATTTGTGTGTTATGCAGATGCATCTTCATAAGAGTATTAGCTAAAATGTGTTTATTTATTATTTTAGGCACCTTGTGCCTTTCTCTTCTTCCAGACTTTCAGATCTGGATTTCCAAATGAAAAGCAAAAATTGGTTTGAATCTGAAAAGAGCTCCGAACAGAAGTCTTCTTTTTTCTTGTCAAACTAAGACACCTTGGACGTTGTCTGGGGTGAAGGACAGCGTCCAACCCTTCACAATCAATGATTTGATTGTGACAATCCTCTCAAGGCTGCAGTCCTATGACATCTTTTTCCTTCCACTCAACTTTCCAATAACATTCTTGGACACACTACTCCCCATTTGGCAAATCTACTCCCGTTGGAATTTGGCTTCCAATCCTCTCTGAATGGAGCGATTATCCCACTTGTCACACTTTGTCCTTCCACTAAACTCTCCATCAAGATGCTAAGACGGCACTCTCGGCTGCCAGCTTTTGCTTTTGTTTTGTTTTTCAGCAGTGTCCTTGGTTGCCTTGTCCAACTTCGTGAGGGTGTCGATGACTTCCAGCTGAACAAGTCATCAGTCCTCCCCCATTTTTGTGTGAATTGTTTTTACATTTTCTCATACCATCTTTTGTATTTAAAGAACATGAACACAGTTAAGTTCAGGTGAGGCGTAGGAAGTACACGCATTTATAAACCTGACCTCTGTGACACCCCGCTGGTGTATTTGTGTGTTGCTCACGCTTTAATCCAACCCTGGGAAGCACTACACGATCAAATCAAGTCACAAATCAGCAACAGAGTAGGAAGACGCTGGAATTAAGTGTTTGAATCGCGTTTAGCCATATAGGTGCAACCCCCCCCCCCCCCCGCCCCCGCTAAAGTCCCACTAAGCCGCAGCCAAGAAAGATCTTACACAACCCGTAAAATGCCTGTCAAAGTTGCAGCCGAGCGAATATCATCGCTTTGCAAAAGCGCAAACGCCTGCACGCACGCGCTGCCTGGTTTACTTTCAAAAGTGAGACACCGAACCTGCTCGAGTCGGTCCTGCAGGATCTGGAAGGACTGGGACAGGTCCCGCGTCTGTCGCCAGGTCCACGCCGTGAACAGCGCGCTGCAGGCGGCCAGAGACAGAGCCATCAGGGCCAGGGAAGCCCAGACGACCCGCAGCTTGCGCACTCGCCTCTTCTGCAGAATCCGCTGCATGTTTGCTGCACTCCGCTCGGCAGATCGCTCACTCGCCGCCGCAGACCATCTGAAATTCATGCATTAACTCCATTCCAGCAGAGCGTGAAAGTCCACTCAGTCCAAAACGTCCCATTTATTTGTAGAGAAAGCAGCGCTTGCTCTTTTTTCTTCTTTTTTTTTCTTTTTTAGTCACTGCCTTGTGGAGGAACAAATATGCAGTTTTCTTAAATTTTTCTTTAAAAAAAAAAAAAAAAGGCAACCTAAGATTGGAGCCTTTTCTCCTGATGGATCACAGCCACCATCCTCCCTGTGAGCAGAGCGTCTCCAAACGCGAGAAAAACTCTGCACATTTATGCGCACATCAACTGTTGCATCCTTCTGCTTGCGATTCGTTGACTCAGCGCTCTTTAAACCGCTTGCTGGGGGGTCAGTCTATTAGACAGACAGACAAACTGACTGAGCACGCACACACACGCCGCTCTTGAGGGGGGGTTGGGAGGGAGGTTGCGTGACACCATCAAAGGCGTGCGCGTAAAGAAAAACGCACAGGAGGCGCACCGGAACTTCTGCTGCCCGTCAAATCACTTTCATCAAGAGACTTGCCTTATTTATGTGTGCCAACCGTGTCGGCAACAGTACCGCTTGTGGCCACCAGGCGGCTGTAGAGGCACTCTGTGGAGGGGTTTTAGTTTGTCTGCACTTTATCAACAGGTGAAAAAGGTCATGAGAGACAAACTTGTACAAGGGACACAAACAAAAAATAAATAAATAAATGTACCTGAATGTTTTAAATGCGTTCAAAATATATGAATATAATATATGAATGTAATTTTTTTAATTTTTTTGTTTTGTTTTTTGTGAAACTTGAGTTTAAACTTTAAATTAGTTGATTCTCCTGGTTGGCTCTGTATATCTCTGAGGTATTTTTGACTTCAAAACACCGTGCTTGATCACGTTTGATAACAATAATTAAAACTTCTCAATGTTTGACATTGTCTAGCAAAATGTTTTCTGTCAGGCTACATAGCTGCTGCATCGATGAGCTGCTCTAAGCTGTAGTTGGGGATCTGTTGTTTGCTGCTGAGCATAATCATTTTGTGGCTAAAGCAAATATTATTTTTCTAAATTATGTGAAACTTATGTTAAAATCATTTGAAGGCTCAGAATCAGTCCAGTACCGGTACCGGTCCACATTCTAGGGGAGAAAGACTGACCTGGTATAAATTACATTTTTAGCTATTGAAGTACCGCTGAAGAGAAATTTATTTAATCAAAGAATGTCATGAATATGTTTGCAGGGCTGCACAGATTGTAGTTTTCTGGCCGATCCCTGGTTACCGATCTTTAAAAAGCCTGACCTGCACATTTTGATTTTGGCTGATATAAATTTTTTTGGTCTGATGTCGCTGAATATATCAAGAAAGTGAGTGAGTGGCAACAGTGGGGGTGAATATTGTTAACTGTAAACGTTTAGACCTGACCTGGTGGGTCGGTCTGTCAGTCAAACCTCTCACTGCAGAGCAGAAGAGGACAGAGGCTGATTTATAAACCTTTGCTGAGGAAGATAAGATCAGGGGATAAGATGGGCTTTGTAGTGATTTGGGTTTTTTATGTTTTTGTGTTCTGTTGAGTCTCCTTGTTGTCCCATCTACCCTTTGATTGTCCCCAGCTGACCCTTGTTTCTCCTGATTGTCTCGCTGTGTATTTAAACCCACCTGTGTTTCCTGTCGGGTCCTCGTCTAGTCTCCTGTCAAGTCTGCTGTTAGTTTTGTCTTACCAGTTCCTGCCAGTTTTGAGCCTTAGCCTGCTGCTCTTTCTGTTCTGCCTGGATTATTGTTTGTTTTCATCATTTCATTCCCTAAAACCTGGGTCCGCTGCATCTGCCTCATCACCTTGACCGCTTGTAGTGGGAAAATTTAACTGAATTATTAACTGAATCATTGCAAAGCAGTTTTAAGATGCATTAGCTCATGAAAGAGACTTCTGAAGCAGGTTCTCTGGCTTTAGCATTACAATGAAGTCATTCCTTTATCTCTCCTGGCTCCTAGTGAAGAAGACACATGTGCCTGCTGTCCAGTCTGCTGTCTGTCCTGCAACCAAGTAGATTATCAAACTATGCAATCGGAATATAAAGCTGTAAGCTGTGTTCTGCTCGGGGCTCTTTCTCCTGACTGCGTTCAGTGAACGTTCGAACGCTGTTGAGCCTTCAAATAAATACCGATTAAGAATATATTCTTTGTCTGGTTCTTGAAAACGTTTTGCCTCACTCTGGCTGGAGAGCAGCAGCTGCGTCTGCGTCGGTGTTCACCGTGGGGCTCCGTTGGCTCCGAAGCGGCTAACGAGGCTTTACATTCGCTCCACTACTGACAAAAATGACTCATTCCTCACGGCTCCATCGAGCTGCCGCTGAATATTGAAATCCGAAGCAAAGAAATAAGCCGGCATCTTTTTTTACTTAACGGCTTGTTTGTATCTTCCATCACTTCCGTGTTGCAGCGAGTTTCAAACGTTGCGCCTTCATTTTTCTTCTCTCTCCGCTGCTCTGTCTTGTCCACGCCCTCAGCCAATCAGTGAACAGCAGCGAAGCTTGCGTCACCTACCAAACCAGGGCTGGTCCGGCTGGCCCTGCTCTGAAGCAGGACCCTAAAAAGCAGGGCCAGCCCCGTTGAAAAGGGCTGGTGGAAACGCATTTAAAGCGAGCCGAGCCGAGCCGAGCCGGCCGAGTAGGGGATTGTAATGCCCAGGCATGTTGTAATTTCCCTTTAAATCCCTTTCCAACAGGGATTCAAAGGGAATCCCTGTTGGACATACATTTTGGACAGTCCCAAAATGTATGGGTGAAATCTCCAATCAGGCCACAACCCCTCCAACATTTGTCTGAGGTGCAGCCAAATCTAGATGCGAGAAGAGGAGTCCTGAAGAACCTCACTTTGATTTTCCATTCGAATTCTCATCTTGTCCATTAGTTTCCCATAATTTGCTTTAAAAAGTTGTTACTTGAGGAGTTATGAAAATTCTCCTTGAGTAACAGTGACTAGTGATATATTTAGTCTCCAGCAGGGGTGCTGCCAGGAATCTTGGGCCCCCCGCAGCTGCTGTTACGATTTCTTGAGTCTATCTGACCCATCAAAAGTGTCAAAGGCTTGCATCTGCGTTGCTTTCTTTGGTTCAACACTGATAATTAGCACAATATTTACTGCTCATGAATATGAATTTTACATCCAACAGTCGACATCCAGTATGCAAGTTGGTTGCTTAAATTTTTTTCTATTAGTTTTAACTTACTGAAATGTCTCTCCCCATGAGCAACAGTCAAAAGCAACATGCAAAATACACATAAATCAAAAAATGCTATGTAGTTGCATTTTATTCAAGCTGCAGCATAACTTTAATAAAAAAATGTTTTCTCCATATTTGTTAAAGCTGTCACGATGTCGTAGCAGTTTGAGACAGATAATCAGTGAAAACAATCAATCTCCTCCCTGAACTACTATTGCTAGCTAAAGTAATGCACCGTTCTGACCAAAATCTACCAATCAGTAGGACACTCTTAGCGCTGTCAATCATCCTCATTCACTAACTGCTAAATGAGCAGCACCACATGAGATTGTGATTGACGGCACTAAAACTCTCCTGCCACTGACTGGTTGTTTCTACCACTGGGAGATTAGATAGATTTTTCACAAATTATCTCTCATACCATTCTGTCACAACATAATGACAGTTTTAACAAATATGTGGAAAAAAATATTTATATAAAAGTTACTGCAGCTTTAATTTCACTCAGGATAGGAAGGGTCAGGAGGGACGTGGGTTAGAGCTGCTGCTGACTGACTCATCTAAGTGGTACAAGGGACAAGTTAAATATATGAATATCTTGGTAATTTTTTTCCTTAATTCATTAAATGCTAGTGAAAAGGAGGCAAATAGTAGTTTGTAGCTAAGCTAATTATGCTAAATGGTTGATAATCTCACAGTCTACCCACCTCTCGGAGAAAAACTGGGTTACAAATTGGCACTCTTGTCTTTTTCTCTTTCTCCCCCTCTATTTTTTTTTTGAAAACCTGATTTTATAACGTTTCTTAGCAGCATAGTAGCTGCCACAGTCATACGTGTCTTCTACTGACTGTGTGTGGATGTGTGTTTTTTGATCTGGGAGTGGGAACATTAAATTTTTACTGCTGAAAACAATCTTCGAAAATACAATATGATTAATTTTGTAATTGACAAGGCCCCTTTTTTTTTTTTTTAATTTCTATGAACAAAAAATAAATAAGTTGAGGAGGGCCTCCTGTTGGCCAGGGCCCCAAGAATTGTCATCACTTTCTCCCCTATACCGCGCCCCTGGTCTCCAGTATCTAAAGCGGGTGTCTTTACTTAGGTTTAACTGCAGAGTAACTGGGCCATGGTCACTCAATGTCATTGATTCAACGTTGTAGTCAATTATTTTATAAAAGTATTTTTGAGGAATGCAGAAGAAGTCTATCCTTGAATAACAATTATGAACTTTAGAAAAGAAAGTAAAATCCTTTTTGCTTGGGTTTTTAAATCTCCATGGATCCCCCAGTCCCAGTTCGGTTATCATATTGAATATTTTTGTTTTCCTGCTTTGTCCCCCCCATTTCTGCTGGCGTTCTATCTATTTTGGCATCACATACTGCATTAAAATCTCCTCCAAGTAGTAGATAGTGGGTATTTTTAATCTTTTTTCACCTCTGAGAGAGAAAGTAAAGAAAGTAATTATCGGAAGATAGTGGTGTTTGTGTTTTTTCTTGCCTAAAGAAACAAAATAACTATCCAACGGAAGATACTGGGTGGTTTTTAGCATTTCTACACCTTGAAGGAAAGAAATCCAGTGGAGAGACGCCTCACTGAAAATATGGGTTCCGGAACTTCAAAGAAAAATTTGGAGCAGTCTGATCCTGGGCCCAGCAGTTATATTTATGACCTAATGGCAAAAAAGAGAAATGTCAACGACTGTTTTACATGCTGAAAACAGAATTATGACTTTCCTAAAGGGGGAAACTTGAGTGGAAATCAACTGAAACAGGTGCAAACACAGCTTGATGAAAAATGGATATATATATATAAAATAGACAATGCAGCTACCTTTTCCCCTTTAAGACAAAGGGGTACTTGCTGCAAAATCTTCACTTCTCGCCGCCGCTGCTGACTCTTCGCCTCTCGCTGCCAGCCTGCCTTCAGCCGCCGCTGTCTCCTCTGTCCCCATGGTCATGGGGCTCCAGGCAGCCAGGCACCTTCTGACCCCACTAAGGGACAAGGGTGTAAGAAAATGAATGGATGGATGGATGGATGGATGGACGGACGGACGGACGGACGGACGGACGGACGGATGGCACCCAGAAATCAACTGGTTGATAAATCAGTGGGCCAATAAATGTATCTTATATTATATATGTATATAATGTAAACAGCACTGCTAGACATGCAATAAGTTTATAGCAGGTGTGTGAATGATCTAATGTTCAGACTGCTGATTGCAACCTGTCCACAATGTTAGCAGAACTAGAGGGCCCCAAAACCACATTTTGCTTAGGGCCCTATAGACTTGGGTTGGCCATGGGGTTACGTGCGCGTAAAGAAAAAGGTACAGGCGGCAGACCGGAGCTTCTGCTGCCCGTCAAATCACTTTCATCAAGAGACTTGCCTTATTTATGTGTGCCAACAGTACCGCTTGTGGCCACCAGGCGGCTGTAGAGGCACTCTGTGGAGGGGTTTTAGTTTGTCTGCACTTCATCAACAGGTGAAAAAAGTCATGAAAGACAAACTTATACAAGGGACACAAACAAAAAAATAAATGTACCTGAATGTTTTAAATGTGTTTAAAATATATGAATATATTTTTATTTTTAATCCATATTTTTTAACGTTGAGTTGTTTCAGGAGTTGGGGAAAATGCACCAATGAAAGAAAAGTATGCACATTTCTTCAGGTTTTCCACATTTTGTGACACTATAACCAAAACATTAATTGTTTTTTGTTGGGACTTTCTGAAATAGACGAATAAAAAATCCCAGTTAGCTTCTGTAAGTCTTTTTTTTTTATCTACCTACAGCTAAGAAGACTCATTTTAGCTACAAGTCCAATTAGCATTTTTGCAAATTCCTCTTCAAAAAGATAGCTTTTCAAAAGATTTTCTTGTATTTTTAGCTCCCATCTCACACATCATAATACTGCCACCACCACGTTTCACAGTGGTAATGGTGTACAGCATGTTTCCCTCCACATATACTAGGCCTCTGGCAAACTGCAATAAAAACTTATGAACTTTTTTTTATAAATATACTGAAAATAATTTCAATACACAGATACAAAATTCATAACGGATGAAAAATCAAATATATTGTCTTCTTGACACCTCCCTGAAAAGCTTCATGATTTGGCTCTAACTAAGAGAAAGAGACAAAACACACTGGTTAGTTTTCTAACTACAGAAGTAGAATATTCGGTCTGATTCTTCAGCATCGGTATCGCAGTGAAACCACTAAATTGGAAAAACTTATGCAGTCACCATGAATTACCTTCACCTTTTTCTGTCCCGCAACCTGAAAAATCCTGCCGTTTTTTTTTCACTTATTGCATTTTTCTTCCCTTCCTGCATCAGCTCATTGCCACTTTTTTTTGCTCATGTTTCAGTTGATTAATGTCAGAAACAGTAAGAGCAGATATAAGCAAGCTTCCTTTGAAAAATGTTTAGTTTGATCCCCTTTGGTTTTACTTTGACGGGGAAATATTCAATCCGTATCCACAGATACGGTCTCATAAATCAATGTTTTTTTTTTCTTTTTCTTCATCTGAGCGAAATCAAACACATGAAAAGAAGAAACTCTACTTTAAAAACGCATCTGAGTAAAGATCCAAAAGTGTCATGAAATCACTCTTCGGCTTGAATAATGACCTCTGGGGACCGAATTTATTTGTCTCAACAGACGGGTTTCCAGGTCCCAAACTTCCTTCTGGCTTTGTAGAACGGTAGAGGAAGTGTCATGCTTGGGGAAAGCTTTGATGGCTCTGGGACGAAGACATGTCAAATTGTGTGTTTATTTGTTGCTAAGTTTACTGTTTTCCTTTAACATCCTTAGTTCTTTGATGACATTTTAATAGGCTGGAGCAGAAAAACAATAGTTAACTATTCTTTCTAAACATTTTTCCCCCCACACTGAATAACTGAATTCAAATTGATCTCAAACTGGAGGTAGATTTTTTTTCTAAAGTTTTCAGATTATGATGCTGTGATAAAATAATATTAACATTCCTGTATGCAAACTATTAACCTTGGCAATCGCAGCTCTGGTTTAAAGGAACTGATGGTGTTAGTGTGCCCTCTGTAGGTTGAATGTGACAACAGTTTTATTTAAGATACACTTTCTTCAGTTACTGCACTTTTTTAATCTTTTTTTTTCTCAAAATGAGAAAATCACCTACTCAAGAAGAAAAACCACAAAGTGAGCAACTGTGAACGTGCACATCCTGAGGTGCTGTGTGTAAGTTTTTATTTCTTTGATCACCGAGCAGAGACGTCCAACACACGCAGGAAATAAAAACACACAGACTGATTACAAGACCCGTTCATCACGCAAAGCCTGCTAAATACTTCTAAAACAAACATTTTTTTCCCCTCTTGTACAACCACATAACTGAATACAATGTAGTGTTTTGGTAAAATCACAACAGTTTGATGGCTCCAGGAAAGGAAGAATATGTATATTTTCAGTTTTTAATGCTCTGTGTTTCACCTCATTAAAACAAAAACCCAGTCAAGACTCAGTTCAAGCCTGAGCGCCACAGTGTCGGCTTTAGACACACGTTCCCGCCAGGCCTCCCTCTAACCTACTATTAAATCAAACGCATGTTAAAATGATTTTGCACGCAGTAAAATCACACATAGAGGTCACTTCGACACTGAATTTGGAGCGGGTACACAACGCGCCGACGTCCTTTTCTGAACGCCAAGACGCACAAACACGGATGTTTCATCCACTTATCCTGACAGATACACTGCATAGTGGTTACTCGAACACACGGCTACACGATGTAAACCTGAACAAACACCGGCAACGTTCCACCTCTGGGATTTATTGCAGGTGCATTAGGAAGAAACTGTGATTTTTTAAATTTTTTTTTATTTGTGTAATTTGCACTCACGGACTCACGTTGATTGGAAGTTGCACGCTGTAAAAGAATCAAAATCTCTCGTGCTCCCTCAGTCTTTGCGCCTTGCAGTTTGCAGCAGCAGCAGCAGAATAATGGCCTATGAAATGCATTCCTGGATCCATTTCCATGCCAAAATGCAAGCGCTGCAAAGAAGGGTCAGTGGTTTTTACTTGTCTGAGTGGAACAGAAACAATGCAAATAAAACTTAGCATATCTTCATTAAACTGCAGAAGACCGTACGAAAAAGAAAAAAAAAAACAAGAGAGAAACTCGTGGTTCAGACCAGAATAATGCCACTTTCATTTAAGCATGACAAGCTTAAAGTTGTGCAAGGAGCCCACTTTTCAAGCTTTATGGGGTTTTTTTCTCTCCCCCCCCGCCCCCCACCTCCCCAAATTCCACTGAGTGGATTGTTTTGGTTTGAATTTGGGCTTCATCCATTTCTCTGAAAGCTGCACCCCGAGTTTGGCTGCATAGGAGAAGCTGTGAGCTCTAAACGATTCCTTCAGTGCACAAAGAACACGACGGAGTGAATATCAGCCGTGGTCAAACGGTAGACTCATCATCCGCTGGCTTAGCAACAGATAAGTTAAGATATATGTAAGATACACACACCTCTTTAGGAATCAGGATCCTATTTTTAGACTTTTCTCCCCCCAAATCCCAACTTGATTAGTAAGAGTTATCCACAGGATTCATCGCGAGGATTAGAATACCGTAAAACCAAATCTATGCTAATAAGACCGATGGGCGGTCTAGTTTGGACAACATAACTAAACATTTTTATGACTGGAAATATTGCCAAGCAGCCAAATTAGTGCGGTGAGCAATGGAAGCGTGAAGCAGCCTTCTTTTGGCCAGAAGGACAGAAGGAGGTTCAGCGCTCCTGCAGAAAGACTAATTAAAAAAATCCCTCTGATCTCGCTCGGGTTTTATCCAATCAGAACCGAGTCGAAGTACAGCAAAGGCAGGATGGAAAACTTTAGCTGTCAGCCAGAGCTTAATACCCTGCGCAGTCATAGTTTTCAGGCATCTGACCGTCTTCGGTCGGCAACGTAATCGCTCTATAACGACGGAGAGTTTGCATACAGCAGGAAAAACTGCAGGAAGAAAAAGTTTCCACCTGCATCAAAGTCGAGACGCTTCTCATCTCGGTTTTCCTCGACGTCTCGAGGAAAACTGAGATATCGAGACAAACAACAAACATTGAAGACTCTGGATCGCTGAAAGAGGCCGTGTCTTTCTCAGAGCTACAGTTCGACGTTCGGAGAATTCGAAAATACTTTATTGATCCCAAAGGGAAATTAAATATATATATATTAAATATTTTCATCTTTACATTTTTCATGTTTCAATGCCGCCAGGATGGCAGTTTTTAACAGTACATTTAATCTGGACCAGGGGTACAACAATAGCCAAAAAAAAACAAAAAAAAAAACACATAACCACGATACTATTACTGAAAATTTTGATGTCAATATCAGCTATGGTTATCTCACTTTTGCCTTTTTGTTATAAGTCTCTACCATTATATGAATTTTAGCATCGCGGCCATTAAAAATCTTCACCAGGTGTGCCAATTAAGCACCTTGACCTTTGCCAGGTCTCACTTTAGCTGGATAATGTTGGGTGTGTCTCCAACACATAGGTTTTACTCGCATGGGCCTTTACAGTAGCGTTGATCTGGTACATTAATGTCATGCCCTAAAGCGACCGCGTACTTTTCCAATCACCGACACGTAATAAACGAGTTACAGATTAAAGGAGCCAACATTAGCAGTAAACCATAAACTCAGTAAACAAGCTTCGTGGCATAAAACTGTACCAATAAAAGCACTTTATCAAAAAATTTTAATACGAAAAAAAAAAAAAGCCTAAACAATAAAAAAAACATGACCAGCATTTACACTAAATGGCGAGTTTCTTTTTCCACAGGAAGCCTTTAAAAACTCCCTCCAGACCTCTGTTTGTGTTGATTAGTGGATCTGAAAGCTGAATTTTGAGAGGATGGCTGAAGGGCAGATTAGTGCTGCTTTGTTGTTTTGCCCTTCAGGTGATGGTTTTCCAGAAGCTCTGCTGCCAAGTGACAACTATGAACACCAACGCTGCCAATTACCGGCCCACAACGACAGCAGTGGGCAACCATTACGGAGTTCAATCGAGGAAATGGCAGTAATGGTTCACCATAATGACTTTAGGGTCTACTAACACATAAAAACGTAGCGCAGTTATTTTAGAGCAGGTTTTGTTTTGTGTTTTTTATTACTAAAACGCTCGATCCTCTTGTTTGAGGTGATGTAGTGTTTGACAAAATGGCAAGTGGCTCTCGACAAAGTCTTTGTGCTTTTATATTCATGCATGATTTAATGCATTTTAATAAGTAATGTGGTGCTAAATTGTTGCTCTAAAAATAATCCCAATCAGCGACAGCAAATTTCTGAAGCAGACGGCTTTAGGTTTATTCTGATGAATCCAGATGTTGGAACGGCAGCGGAGGATAAAAGCTCTTTCAGGATGTGTTGAATGCTTTTGGATTTTTAGTTGAATTAATTTTAGCTAACACAGTGTGCATACAAGGAGGAGGCGAGATGTAATTTAAAAGTTGTATTAAAAGTCCATTAAAATGGTCAACTTTGCATCAAAAGTGTCATAACTTACCGAATGACACTTCATGACAACAGTCGTAAGCATTCATGAAGACTCCTTCATGTTCATGACAGATGTTACATCGTGTTTAGGAACATGTAAGTCTGATGCACAACCCGTCAAATAAAGTGTTACCTTTTCTTCCCATGGCATTAAATGTGATTTCTGCATCTAGAAACCTGGATTTTTGTGCATACAAGCGTTCACCCACACTTCTGAGTAAAACTGATTTTACATGGAATCTACTATATTGTTTTATGATGGATTATTCTGCCAATATCTTCCAAGTATTGCTGTGTAGCTTTAAGAGGGTATAATGTGGAGCTTGATTAAAAACAGATTTTCTACTAAAAACTACCATAAAAATACAGTTGTGGGAGGAAATTTTAAAAAGGCTGCCCTGATTTTTATTATTTATACAAAACAATGAAAAAAAAATTCATTTGGATATTTTTGCATAATTTTCATGGGTAATTCGAGCTGTAAAAAAAATGGCTTTAAGGTCCGACGGATAAATAATTAATAACTTAAGGTGCAAAAGGTTTGGC
Organism: Poecilia formosa; assembly: GCF_000485575.1. Classification (NCBI taxonomy): domain Eukaryota; kingdom Metazoa; phylum Chordata; class Actinopteri; order Cyprinodontiformes; family Poeciliidae; genus Poecilia; species Poecilia formosa. Next base: position 2,660,450 of record NW_006799980.1, on the reverse strand, counting down.
AAGAAAAAGCCACTGATTTACAAACCATCATGACGTTTTAAACAATGGACCGTAAAGTGAAGCTCTGCGTCGCCCGGACCGACTTCCTGGTTTTCAAAAGTCGCAGCGTCGGGGTTAAGGCTGTGCCAGGTGCTCCAGTGCCTCACCCTCGCAGCGCATGCAGTGGTAGCCTATTTTATCCGTGACATCGAAGCAGCCCTGGCTGAGGTAAAAGTCCACAGATGACTTGTTCCAGTCCAGAACCGTAAAGTTGAGCTGATTGCACCCAGCGGCCAGACCCAGCTGTAGGACACCAGAAGACATTAGCTAAACATTAGCGCTTTCTATTTTTTTTTACGTTTATTTTTTTTAACGATGCATCGATGTCGCTCACCTGTGCTACCTTGCTCATAAGTGCTTTTCCGATTCCCTTCCCTTAAAGGACAGAGATTCGAATTAAGATATATTGGTGCATATGGCTATATTATCAACAACAATCAATGAAGAAAATTATTTACCTCGAAATTCTGGCATCACGTACAAGTCCTCCATGTAAATGGCTCTTCCTGCCCAGGAGCTGTAGGAGTAGAAGTAAAGTGCATAGCCAATCTTCGTATGTCCTGAAAGCGAAACGTTAAACGTGTTCAGGGATTTCTTTACATTCAAACTCTGCTCTCTGAGTTTTTGGCACTTATTTTCCCTTATTCTTAATTAACCAAGCCCCCGATAGTGAGCTTTATCTCAATCCCTTTCTGCTTCCTATCCTAATAATAAGATTTCTTGACATTTACATGAAACACACAAAATCTGTCCACAAATGTTTCCCCAGGTCACATTTTGAACATCCCTGGTGTAGATCCTTCACACGTTAAAACGTCAGAATCAGAAACAGAGGGTGCACTTTCTTCTTCCCATGACTGTATGCAGCAACAGTATCTGTGTCAAGAGTCTTGGGAGTATCTAACGCAGAAGCATGCATTGCTGCCCCTCCTGACTGCTCAGTCAGACATCCGAGTCCAGCGGAGGGTGATCAGTGATGACTGCATGGAAAAAGGTCGAGCTGAGCAGCAGAGCATGTACTAATGAGCTCATTACTGCACACGGAGGAAGCAGTGCATCAGCTTTATTACGCAAGAGGTGAATAAAGGGAGAGGACGCATCAGCAGCATCCTGCTACATTACGTTAAGAGCACCGAGAAATGAAGCAAACCTCCCCTCATGCTCCCGTATCAGGTCCGCTCTGCTATTAGAGGACACTTGTTCTCACCTTCTTTGGTTCTGTGCTGTTCTGGCACCTCGGCGACAATGCCGTGAAAGAACGGATTCTTGGAGAAGCCATCCTGCTCCAAGTCTGGGAGAAGTTGACAAAGAGAGGCCTGAATGTGAGAAATCTGTGACTGTGTTTTCTCAAGTGAAGGGCGATAAATCCTGCTTATTCACTGCAATTTTAAATCTGAATGTTGTCGTCGGGTAATAAAAAAGGACGCAACACCTTGAAAACGTGCTTAAAATGCCGTTTATACATTTTGTCACGTTCCAGTCAGAAACTTGGTATGTAACTTATAAAACAGAAGGAAAATTATAAATGACTTTCCTATTTTTGCTTTTGTTTTTTTAAATTAGCATGTATTTTTATTTAGCTCCATTTACTACGGTTCCCCTAAACATACTCAAAACACAGTCACTCCCTTCAGAAGTCACGGTCTGAAAATGCACTCCACACTTTTCAGGTTTTTATGCTCATAACAGGACCAATGTGGAAAACAGTTAAAGTGATACAAATGCACTGTTGAGATACTGGCTCTGTTTAAATAGAGTTCATGAACATAGATGATGTGTTTGTAACAGATCAGCTTTATGGCTTTCCATCAGTCGTTTCCTTCACTGCTAAATACTCCAGCTGCCTGTTAATCCACATTAATATTGATATCAGACAATTTATTCCTTTCCATTAGCTGGAGAAACACCATGTGACCTCTGACAGCAAACAACCTCAGCATCTGGATGATTAATTCTCTTATTTTGATTATTTTAATTGTTATTTTTGATGTTTTCTCTTCTTATTGGTTGATAATTAGATATTCATAGGAGTCTTAAATAAAGTTTTCAGAATTAACTTATTTTTTATTTAGTGAGGCCCGGTAAACTGGCACCACCTGGGACATTCTTTCATACACCAATTACATAAAAAGATGGCTGTCACTGTAAAACCGCTAATGTAATTACCTCTCTGTGTGACTTTAACATGATCAGCCATCTTCTCGTACTCTGCCAGCTCCTGGGAAGGGGGAAACAAATGTTTACATCAGTTGACATCATCATACGCGTCTTTTCAGGTCTTTCAGCTCACATGAAGCCTGCTGGCAGCAAAACCCCAGAGCGCCAGCCAGCCGTGGTCACAACCAGGGAAACAAAAACAAAACTAGCATTTGCAAGCTTAATAAAACAATACCACCGGCTGGTTTACAAAAACGCATCTCCTGACGTAAGCCGGAGTAATTACGCCGCTCGGTCCGCACGTGCGCACGTGCCTTGCTCACCCTGATCATCCGCGCGATGTCCTTGCAGTCCTCCACGTTCGCCGCTCTGATGGAGAAGTCCATGTCCGCAGATGGATGCGCCGAGCTGCTGCTGCTGCTGCTGCTGCTGCTCAGGCGGGATTTAACTGGGAAGAGTTTGACTTTGACCCGCCGTCCACTGCTCGACCTCAGTAGCAGGCTGGAGACGGAACCGATAGCGCCCTCCCCGCCCCGCAGGAAGGAGGCGGCTGGAGGAAGAAGCAGTCCCCCACTTTCACACTAAAAGATGCTCGTCCTCATCAGAACTAGATTTATTTCTTCTTCTTCTTTTGTATTAATGAAGCATAGTCCGAAACAACACGCAATGAATTCCTGCTCCTGCTTGAACCTTTATTATCAGGCGGTTATTCACTATTACTGTGATTTTTTTCTCCCCCCTTTACTCTGAAATAGTAAAGGAAATTGTTTAAAGGGCAAGATAATTTTTTTTTAAAAACACCCCAATACCAATACCCCCCTCTACGCAGTTACTTAAACCATGCCGTCTCTTCCTCTTGCAGTGCTCACTTTGATCCTCTAGGTGGTGCTGCAGCCCGGTTTAACTAATCGAAGAAAAAGAAGTAATGCACAAAAAAGTAGTAAATGTTCATAGAGAACATCTATCAGGACATAAAACTGGAAATTGTGAAAGTTTTTTTTTTTAAATGTCATATCTAAATTTGTTTAGGAGAACAAAAATAACCCCAATCTGTCAGCTGTTGCTGAACTAGAGAGCTCTGTCAGTGTCAATCTGCTGGATTATAAATCCCTCCTCCCAGCAGCTGTTGCTCCCGACAGGCAAAAACTCAGTAAATGTTTACACTTCTGCTGTTTTTCTCATTTCAAATAACATTTCCTGCTGTTATTTGCAGTTTTTTCCCCACTTCTTGTAAATAGTCTGTTTTTTTTTTGTTTTGTTTTTATCTTTGAACAACTGCAATTTCTTACTTTCCTACTCAGGTTCATATTTTTTAGAGTCAGATTTTTAATAACTGTACAGTATTTTCTTATGCTATAAACTTACTCTTCCTGTCGACTGTTGTTCTTGGTCTCTGTTTTATTATTTTTATCATTGTGTAAATCTACATGCTCTGACTTGCCTGTGGCTGCGCTGCTGGTACTCTTGAATTTCCACTCAGTTCACATACAATTAATCCCAAACGTATCCCCACACCTGGCAGATATAGATTGAAAACTGTATGTGGCAAGTAATGACACAAACATCTCTCAAAGGACATTGAAACATATAAAACAAGTATTAATGTAAAAAAAAAATGGGTCTTTTTTTTTTACATTTCATTGAAGATGGCATGTCAAAATATTTGAGGTAATTAGTAGCATTTCAGCAGGCAACCCCTGAATAATAAAGTTTTTTTTTTTTTTTTGCAAATCTCAGATATTTTTGAGATTATATGATGATGATGTCAAATATTTGGGACTGAAAGATCTCTTTCCCATCATCCTAATCTACAGCTCTCTCCAGATTCCCTATCAGATTAAAGCTGTCGAACTCTGACTGGACCACTCCAAAACCAAATGGTCAACTTGAAAGGTGTTCGGATAAACGTTAGCTTTATCTGGCAGATCCAGTTAATCCAGATTTACACTGGATGAAGACACCAGAGGAGTTATATACTGCAGGTGAGGTACTAACTCCAAGAACTCAGAACCTCATTTTAACTCCAAGTCTTTACTGTAAGGACAGAGTAACACTTATTGCCTGTAGGGGGCGTAGTGGTCAAATTTAGTTTTGACAAGAGCAGCTTGTTTTCTGAGGCAACATGAGTGTAATAAATAACTCATAATGACAGACTTTTGTTGAGAATTAGACCCAAATTATATATATAAATATTTGTTGAAGATGACATTTGTCTGCGTTTCTGTATGTTAATAATACAGTAAAAAAAAAAAAAGATGTTACTCACTCTTTGACAAATTCTTTGGGTTTCTCTATATTTCACAGTGAATAAATTCAAGCATCGCTCATACTTTCCTTTTTTAATTCATACTGTTTGAGTGTTTTAGAAAAGGTTTTGGAAAAGGTTTAATCACAAGTTTGGTGAAACAGGCAGGAATGATGACAAACATTGTGTATATGTCATCAAACTGTGAATCCCCCAGAACCAAAAATGAGGATGATCTCATTATTTTACACAATTGCAGACAAACCCAAGAGCAGCACTAGGGGCAACTACAGAGATACACTAGAGGAACTGTGAGCCGACTGCTGTTTGAACGAGAACATTTTATCAACTCAGTTCATGCTATAATGTTTATAGTTTACTGCTTTTGACTTTTCTTGGTGGATTATTCACCACACAGGAACAAAATGAGAATGTTGTTCAAATGTTTTTTCTTTTCCAGAAATCTGCCATGTGAATTTAGATTATTGAAACAAACTGTGATCATACACGGATTGGGTTTTCATTCTGCATGAACATTCATGACTTCCTTCCATGAGATCCAAAGTTAAAAAAATGTTTGTTAGTCTGACCCAATCACACCAAAATGGCACAAACATCACCTATTGACCAATTCGTCTGCATGGGATTAAAACATGATTCAGTTCACATTAGGAATGAGTCAACTTAACTAAGAGGAACTTGACTTCCCTTTTCCAGTTTTTAGTGTTTTTGTCACTCAGCTTTGATGACAACAAGTTCAGGTTTTACCTTAGAAATAAAGAAATACATATTCTATTTAAAAAAAAACTGAATGCATTGCATGCTTGACACAATAGCTGTACGTGTGCTGGTACAGTTTGTCTTTTATTTTAGTATTGCAGCTTTGTTCAGTTTTTTTTTTTGTAAGTGTGTTTTTAACAAGTAACAGGCAAGTTACTATTATTTATTTTGAAGCTATCTTAAGTAAACACTGAAACAAACGTAGATTTCTCTTCTCTAGACAATATCTATCCCTATAATTTACAAATAAAAATAAAAAAATCAACCAGTTTCAGTAGTGGTTTGTGCAGCCATCTTTATCTTCCACACTTCATCAAAAGTTGTCCTTTTCTCTAAAATTGCATAAGTTTGCTCATGGAGCCAAAAATAAACATAATTTCTATTCCATCTAAACTTTAACTTTACATCACTGATCGAAAGTATGATGATATGATTTGGTTTAAATTTTAAAAAACTGCAATCTAAACGACCAATGAACTTTGTTTTATTTCTAAATTGTACATTATTTCATTTAAACACCGAAGCTCACTTTCCCTGTGTAATCATTACATTAAAGTGTAAAATGTTTCGCGTGTGAAATCTGCTGTAGCCTAATAATTGCAGGGTGATTCACAGTTCGGATATGTCTTACGCCATCAGGTATGCTAACCCGGTTGAGGTTCAGTGCGCTGACTGTCTAACTAATACGTCTCCCTCACTGCTTTCCCTTGCAATGTGCCGATTCTGGGCACATGTTGCAGCATAAATAGGAGGCTCTGGTCGCTCGAAGCTAAAAATAACCCTGGTGAGCTATTTGTCACAGCGTACGGCTTTCTTTCAGAATCCAGGGTGGGGAGGAAATGAGCAGAGAAAGGGGAATTTTATTTATTTTTTTTTTCTGGGCTCACCTCAAAATGCTCGGTGGTCAGCTTTTCTACATAGAAAAAAAAAGAAGCAGAAAAAGGCAGCCTGTGTGGCTATTAATAGCTCCAGAGAGAGACGATGTGTCTCTTTAAGACTGACTAATGGCTCCTTTCATGCGACGCAGGCAGAAAAGGCATAACGTTGCCACCGTTTTTCATCAGCGGCCTCTGCGGCACCGCTGATGACGTGCGTGAGACGCCCCTGACTGTTTTTACAGACGCAGACGGGGCCTCGGAGGCAGCCAGGAGTAGAGACATTGTAGCCAATGTTAGTCAGTCGAGTGTGAGTAAGAAACAAGCGGGGTCTTTTACTAAGCCTACGCACATTGTAACAATGCTGGAAATCTCAGAGAAAGTGATCGTTTGCGTCCAAGTGCTACGTCATTTCCAAACGTCTCCTCATTCCCCCGCGCCTCTGAATAACGTGGAGGAAAGCGTTACATCCGTAAACCCCCGGAATACTTTTGCGTTTCTTAAACTGAGGTTACGCGGTGACGTTTCGGATAGTTTCTTTGCTGTAGATGGTTCCACATCAATTTAGCTAATTTTGAGCTCTCTGGAGATTATAGCCTCTCGTACATCAAGTTGGTCAAGTGCCACACGTGAGCTTTTGAGGAGGCGTCGAGTGTGAGAAACCTTTACATTGCAGGTTTCTCACATGAACTCTATCGTTTGTGTCCCATTTCAGAGGGTTAAAGACATATTGTTGGTGTTTTCAGCCTTGTCAGTGCTGTTCTGTTCTTTTGCTACCTCTTCTTATCCACTTGTTCCTCTGGAAGCACAGAACAAGAAACATAACAGAAATCTCATAACGAAGCTCTTCTCTGAATAGCCTCAATTTTCTAATTATTAAAAGAACATTTTGTACGCCGACACATAACCGCAGAGTATCCGTGTACGTTTCTTGGCCGTCAAGTGTTTTGATACATTTTTGCGAAGGACATTTATCAAAGCACCTAAAGTTTTGTGGCTAAATAATTTAGCTTGTGGTTCTGATGTGTTGGAGTCACATAACCACATTTCCATGAGTGAAAAGGCCAAAAATGTCCAAACTGAAGCCTCTTCAGGGTCACAGAGCAGAAGTTAAGCTTAGCCTCTGTGACCTGAATACAGTCTGTTCTTATTTGTTTTGGTTTTTTTGGTTTATTTTCCATTATCTTTGTCCATCTTTGAGTTTCCCATTATTCTCCCAGTCCAAGTCCTCATTGTTTTCGACGCTGTTTTGTTCTTTGGCTTTTGGACGTGTGCCCACGCCCCGCAGCTTTTGGATAAGTTTGTTTGTTTTCAAACTCACTTCCCAATCTGTGGAATGCCTGAAAGGATTTTGTCCCCAATCCTGACTTTGACTTTTTGTCCTCAACTCTTTCTTCAAGTCTGTGTCTCTACTCTGTGTAGAAATCTTACGTATGAGTTAAACATTTTGCTCCTTTACTTCCTCCTTCCCACAGTCAAGAACAGAAAACAGATTAGAATATGAATAGATTCATATTCACAAACAAAGCGGATGTGGAGAAGGAAGCGTTCTTAAGATCAGAGGAAAGGGTCTTAAACACTGCTCTGAATTGATATGATTTTACATTGCAGGTTTCTCACATGACCTCTATCACAATGTTGCTAAATGCCTTATTTATCCTGACGCACTCAGAATAATCTGAACGCTATAAATGGAGAACAGTTGTGAAGCAATGGAGACAGATCCACCTACAATCAGCGTAGGTTTCCTGACTCATTGGTCAGTCATGCATTATAAGTGTGAATTTTGTCTCATCCATGTTCTTTTTCAAGTCTTAAGAGGCTTTAAAATCATAAAAAAATTAATTGTATGTTCATCATATCCTTCTTCGGGAAGTGTTTCTTTTTAATATGGCTCGCTGCCCAGAGCAGCATTGGCCAGTGGGGGCTTTGCATTTGGTCAATTCAAAATTCAAAATATGTACAATTGTTGGACCTGAACTGGGTTTTTCTACATAGAACAGAGTTTTAAATAAAATTTGATATGCTTTTCAAGGTTTCCCCCAGAAAACGTGCTAAGTGTGGTAGTTGTGGTGCTCAGCCAGTCATTCATCCAGCGGCCCGCCGTGTTTTTGAGTTAAACCTTTTTAAAGTTGACGGGAAATTTGAAAAATAATGATAATTATGTTATTGGAAAATTGGAAGACTAATACCTGAACACCATCTAAAAAATCTTTACAAAATGCAAACATAAAAAAAATGTAATAAATAAACAATGCTTAGCCTGGTGAGGACATAAGTAAAGCCTGGTGGCCCGCCAGGCTTGTAACACACTGAATGGAGCCCTGCTTTTATTGTATTTGTGAAAACACACAAACAGGGTGCATGTGGTCATCGTAATGCTTTCTTAGCAGCCTTTGATGTACTTTTTTTTTACAACACAACCCTAAACAGATCAGTTTCTGATAAGATGCAGTGTAAAAAAATAAAAATAAATAAATTGTCGGGATCCAGACGTGCGTTTGGCTGTTTGTGGTTCAGTGGGTGGAGAGGGCAAAATCGTGGGTCTTGGCCAAGGCACCATTCATGCACCACACACCACTGTTGACAAATTGCAATGATTACAGGCTACACAGTGGAGCATTTGGTAGCACTGAGGGTCCTGAATCCTGGCCTGGAGTCTTTTTCTAAAGACTTTGCATGTTCTGTAAAAACTTGACACATGCCTTGACACAAGGCATTTGTCTGCTTAATCTGACTAATTAAAGAACGAGCAATTTGATGAATTAAAATAAAGAAATCCAAAAAATTCAGACACTGAATCTTTGGCAGCATAATTATGTACATAAAGATGTACAAAACAAGAAATAAAGCAACACCATTACGCATATGTACACTATGATTATATTGCAAGAGAAAAACAAAACATCCAAATCTCAGAATGACTCCAAGAGGCCAACCTAAAACATCCAGAGTTGCCTCGCTCCTGTTAAAATGCATGAACAGACCCGTTATTACATAACACTGGCATTGTTCACCCCTCGGGATACATGGCTTCCTCTGTGCCAGCTTTAAAAGGTCAGTTTGGAAAAAGCCGCGCAGCCAACTCCTGTTGGCGTCATTCACACAGCCTGATGCGTTTCTCAGTGAGCTCCACCCACTAAACCGGGTTCTCCAGGCCAGCTAGGGTTCTGGTGGAAGCTCTTCTAATTGTTACAGCCCTTCCAGTAAGAGACGTACTTACCTTCATTATGAATATAAGCAAATTGTTCGTTTGAGGGTTTTAATGGTTTATTTGAACCGTTTAGTTTGTTTTAATGCAACAGAGATCATTTCAGTTTTGTTTCCGTTCAGCTGGAGTAAGTAAAGGCAGTTTGGAAAAATCTAGGAGTTACACTCATTAGCGATGTTTCGCATGGTCTTCTTTTGCACTTTCTTGTCCCATGTACTGACAATTTTATTCCATGCAGATAATTTCTCAGATGTATATATCCATTTTTTTTTTAGATATCCTAAAAATGGTTTGGTCCAGACCAACCCAGTCTGGACCAAACCAGATATTTGTTTGCATGTTGAACTATCAGACTGAAGACTATCAATAAAAGTGCAGCTCCAAACAGGACATTATGTCTCTTTGTTTATTTTTTTAAATCATCTTCAGTTTCATATTTACCGGTCAGACATTCTGTAACTTTAAGCTTCTCAGAAATGCTTATAACCCATCTGCGAGGCCCTGGAGGGATCCTGAGTTGGCAGAGCTACTGTTCCTGAGAAAGTGGGTCCGGCACACTCACCACCTACAAAGATCTGCTTCTGAGGTGCCTTACAGGAAGCCACATCCTCTTCCTGTTTAGTCTGAGCTCTGATTGGTCCCTGAGCTGGAGAGCATGGGAACAAAGAAAGAAGTTAGCGTTTCATTACCAACTTTTCTTTTCTTTTCTTTTTCTTTTTTTTAAGATAAAAACAGTCAAAACACAACAGGGAGCCACCTTCGCCTCCTCCCACTTCATCCTCCTTAAATCACCTTTTTAGGACACTTTCTTTAGCTTTCCATCCATGACATGAAATATGAGAGCGGTATACGTCTGTTTATAAATTATTCCATATTTTTAGTTGATATTGCTTTTATACCGGATACTTTTAATATAAAAATCCAAGTCAATTAACATACGAGTGTCGAATTGTTTTCACATTTTGCAAATAAACAAGGATCTTCCCTCCTGTCTGTCTGCTTGTTCAAGGTAACAGAGATGAGTGAAAAAAAAGGGAAATTATCTCATCTGCAGACTGATGCAACTGTCAAGTCAAGATAACTGAGGGCGAGGGAAGCAGACATGGTGTCATTCCCTCTGCTCCCGTTAACATGCCTTATTAGGACATCTGCAGCTGCGCGTGTGTTGTGGTGCTAGTCATACGGCAGATGTTGATTTTTGGTCCCCCCGCCCCCACCTCTTTCTTCTCCCTCCTCCAGACAGCCTGAGTCATGTGACTCCCCTGAAGGTCGGGTCACCCTGTGAGGCTCCTGCCGAGGAGGAAGCTGGCAGGAGAAAATTAAACAATAGCTCTGCAGGTTCATTTTCGGGAAAAGACAAATAGACAACCGAGTTGTGCGTCCTCCTGGCGCGGCTCCACGGCAGAGTCCACTTTAAACACTGTTGTGTAAGGTTTCACTGGAGAGTTTTGTAATCCCTTGACAAACATCAAATCTGTGCTATCAGTGTGGGCTAAATTACAGCATTCATAAACTCCTCAAACACACACAGACAAAAAAAAAGGCTCATTTATAAGCGTCGTATTTCTACTCTGGTGATAACAGCAATGTAAACCAAGCAGCTTCCCTTTCTGGGTCCAGATCTGTTTGGCTGCAGAAAACCCACATGTCCTGTTCCACTTTAAGGGATCGAGGAAAGGTCAGAACCGGGGTCGCTCGACGCGAATCGTTTACTGACAAACAACAAGTGACGTGACGAGTCTGTTTCAACAGTAAACAAGCATCGCGGTGGACTCGTCATTTTCACGGGGTGGAAATATTCCAGGTAAACCTGGAGCGTCTTTCCGAAGTCTCTCCACACGGGTGAAAACATCCGACCAAGCATCGCTGCGAAAACATCTCGAGTCATACATCGCCTCTTTAAACTGTCCAAGGAGTCAGACCTAAAAGGTTGACTGATTTTAATTCATTTTTCAGTCCCGCTGACCCATTTTCATCTTTTATGACTGATCTATAATGCTAACCTTTTTAAGTTGCTCTGACATAAAGCGCTCTGAATTTACATTCTACAAACAAGCATCTAACCCACTCCTTATCTGCCTTGTGTTTCTCTGATGATGCTTTATTTGATGCTTTTGAATGTAGCTATGTTTCTAAAACGTTTCAACATTACCTTTTTTGCACGTCTGATTTATGTGATTTCCAGATGAGCCACTGTCTTCTTTCAACATGTTTATAACTTTTTAAATGTTGTTGGTTTATTTAATTGTTGATCTGGTAAAATGAAAAGTTTCACATTAAAATCATTTTTAACTTTAAAATTAAAAAATGCAGCCAAACTAACTCCTGATTAGTCATGCAACTGATAAGTGTTATGTTTTCTTGTGAAATAGTAATTTCCTTCTTTTTCTTGTTCTGTTTTTTGAGTCATTTGAGAATTTCACTTCCTATCTGAATTTTCTCCCAAGAGTTTAACTGGACTTTAATCTAGTGTTAGATAAGAACGCCATTAGTTGTGCTATTCCTTATTGCATCATCCAACACAAGGAGGCAACAACACAAATGAGAAAAAAGTCTAAATAAAAAATAATAAGAAAAAAAGTGTTGATTCTTACAGTTACTTTTTTAATGTTTTACTGTAAACAGAGAGAACCTAAAGTGTTCAAAGTTTGCAATGTTTGTCCTGAATCCTGTCAAGCCTCCAGAGAATGTTAGGTAGGTTTGTTTATACGGCACCATTCCTCCACAAGGCAATTCAAACTGCTTTACATCAAAAGGAGAGGCAAAAAAAAAACATTGGATAAAAGAAACAAATGTTTCTAACAATTTATTAATCAAATAGATCAAAAACTGCTGTACTTAAAAATGTTTTCAGATTTAAATGAACCATTAGTATCTCAGGTTTTCAATGACTTTATTTCAGAGTTGAGGAGCAAAGGGACTAAATGCTGCTTCACTTTGTTTAGTTCTGGTCCTGGGAAGAAGTGAGCAGGAAACATGGATCTACATGGTTCGTATTAGACAAGTAACTCAGGAATATGTTTCGGTCCAAGGCCCTTTATAGTTCCTATCGACCGGTAGCAAGAACTAAAGTCAGACATACTACAAATGGGAAACCAAAGCAGTGAGTTACGAGTAACAGGATCTGTTTTCCTGGAGTTGGTCAGGAGTCCAGCAGTAGCGTTTTAGATGAGCCGCAGCTACCAGATTGATTAAAGTAAAGACACGGTGGGAGAAATGTAACCTTCTGAAGATGAAAGCTTGAAATATCATCAAATGTTTTTTTTTATTTACCTTCCTGGAAGACCTGTATCTTCCTAACTCACGCATGTTCTAATACTGAAATGAAAGAAAAAGATGAAACATCTGCATTTCATGTCAGCGCTCGCGAAGAGGTTATTTTATTATTGTACTTCCAGCACTCGTGGGCTCTTTCTAATTTGAAGTTACAAGTACACCTTTATAACTATATAAGCTTGGTCTGACTTCCCACAAAGAGGAAACATGTAATCCCACTTAATCTGCAGCTGTGTGTAAAAATCGTTGGTACACATAAACATGGAATTACCAGTAAAAGGAGTAGCAGAACCTGCAGCTTGAGTAATGCGCGTAGTGTTTTTAAAAGCTCCAAACATACAATAACACAAGCGCTGCTGCAGAAACATCCTGAGGAAACGGAACGGAGGCATCAAAGCCTGGGACAGAGCCACAAACTGGGACGTGTTCAAATAAAGTTCATACACGCCTCAGATAATGAAGTCAATATTTGCGATGTAGTTTTTCAATTCCCAGGCTATATATAAAAAGATTTTGAATTCGACACTTTTATCTCTTTGATTTATTTCACCTGTATTTGATTCATTTTAATTTCCCTAAGTAACAGGAAAAGTTGACCGTTATTCTAGGACTTCTGAGAAAGCCGCTTTCCTCAATGAAACCGAACGACTGCTGATCTTACTCAGAAAGATCAGAGAGTACACGAGTGAAAAGCCCAGGATTTATGCTTCCAGCTTATTTAGTTGATACTATCACTGGAAAGCATGCAGACAAACACAGGGATTGGGGAACGTTTTGTACCAAACGGTTTATAGCCGCTTTGGTGACATTTTATTCCTAATTCAATCATAATCACACTTTTTTTAATGTAATTTCTTCTTTCTTTTTTCCCTTTTTACTCAGCAGAACCCTGTCACCATTTTATTTTCATGTTTTTGGAAAGTAAAGAAATCCTAAATGAATTCTTACTGTCCTCGGGGAAATAAAAAAGAAGAATCTACCAGTCAGTTCACTTCCATCTTGGAGACGTTTGTACCAACTTACACCTGCCCTGGGGACAATCCATTTACATTACGTCATACATGAATTCAAGTAATGTCTGGGAATAATGTCTTGTTGCTGGAGCATTTATAGGCTTTTACAAGCCTTTTGTACCAGCTTTGACAAACAATGATCTGAAGTCATTTTCTACAGTCTACTTGTATTTAGCTTCATAGTTATGTCATTATGTGACTATAAATAACGTCTAGGAGCTGGCACCGCCGAGTTCTGTCATATTTCATAAGAGCTGGCTGGTCTAGTCGAAGTACAATCAGTGGAAATGTGGAGTTGAAACAATCCTCATGCAATAACATATTATTGCATTAAATCCTAGGTGAAATTTAAGCATTTTAGGGATCATTCACAATAATTACTGGATCCAAAATGGGGAATCGGCTCGGATCTGGAGCCAAGTTGCTTTCACATTTGCTCATGTTTCATAGGAACAGTGGCATTCATTTAGATTGGCACAATTGTACTCATCATTACAAAGCAAAACCTCATAATGCCTGGAGGTTATGAAGTGACGAAGTTATGGAACGCGTAACTCGTGACCTGAAGTTACATCTGATCTCAGAAACACCCGGTCGTACCGGGCTCCTGTCAAAACCATACATGGGCAGAAAAAACAAATAAAACTACTCCCTTTGTGTTTTCTATTGTTGCAATGGTGATGCAACAGAACAGTTAGTGAAGTTATCGTTCCTGTTCTCATCATTACCAAGCTGAGTTCAACTTCCCTCTAGGCCACAGTTCAACCCTGGAAATGCATCATTCCTGTATTTTATATGCAGTTTTAGTTCTTTGAAACAAAGAGGCATGACGAACAAACTTCTGAAGAAGAAACATTCTAGATAATTTATCTTGTAAAATAAATGACCAGAATCTCAGCGCTTTATAAACCGTAAAAGGGTGAAGGTTGAATGATGCCCAGTAACTCGAAACTACCTCCTGGCATTATCCATAGCCAAATGAGTTTTAATGTAAATATATATTTTTTCATCCTTTACAAAGCTAACTTATCTGTAGAACTGTAAAGAAAACAGCACTGAAACTACTGCTCTGTTTGTGCTCTCTGTGGTCAACTCAATACGTCTCCAATTTCGGTATTTATGAAAAATCATTTTGTTTCCTTTTTTAAATTTTAGTACAACAATTCAAAGAAAAGTAAATGCCTCACCTTGGTCAATATGTGTCGGTTGAGGTTTTGCTGTTCTTAGAAATCTATAATGTTTTTGTCGTACCCAGGATTGGTCTAATTTTGTTGGACTTGATTAGTAATGTAAATCATTTTACAGTCATGAGCGAATTATACGAGCTGTGAGAACGCAGAAACTGGCTAACCGTTAGCTGCTAACGATGCTAAAGTTAGCATCTGCTTCAGAGCTTCTGTAGTTATTTCAGGTTCTAAATGAATGTGGTGCTTCTGATTAGTTCAATGGCTAAGTGGATAAACCTGCTCTGAGTAGATTGAAATGCAGTCTGAAAACATTATCTTGAAAACAATAAAATGATTCTTGTTACTTTTGTATTAAGGCCATTTTAAAGTTAAACATGCTAAGAAAAAAAGAAAGGGGGGAAAATGAAAGATCACAAAATGTAGACAATTAAAACCATGACAATAGTTGTCTACATTGATTACTGATTCTCAAAAGAACAGTTAGTGATTTGTGGAAAAAAAGGGATTTTAAGTTTTCCAAAATATATAGCAAAATCTGGTCTATTTTTAACATAATATGTTGTATTTCATCTAATAAGTTCAACTTAATTTGTTAGTTTTTTTGTTGTAATTTTTATATTTCCTTTTGTTTTCTTCTATATAAGAAGTGCAAATTAAAGGTTTTATCTAATAATTATTCTGAACAAAACATTTAACAGCTGATAGAATATTCTACTGCTTAGACAGCCTAGATTTTATATTTTAGCAGTTGATTCATCAATCATTAAAACATCTTAAAAAAAAACAAAAAACTTTGGTCTTTCTACATATTCCCTTCCTTGAATGAGACTCTGTGACAGTAAAGTGGAGGATCGCTCTCAAAGGTAAATTCTCGTGAGTAGATACACTTCACTTGATTTAGGATGCTTATGAAAAAGAGAACTGGCTGTAAAACTCTTATACAATGAATGGATGAAGGCTGACATGTAGTGGGGGGTTTTTACTTCCCTAAATGTTATGTTTGCTATGCTTCTAATTATAGGATAGTTACATCCTTGTTCTCAAGATATACTCTGCAAAAAAAAACAAAAACAAAAAAAAAAAAAAACAGGACCTTGCAAACTGAAAGGAAAATCTTTTGGGGGTTTTTTCCCCCCATTTCATTCGGGACTCAACTGGATTTTAGTTTCTGAAGTTCCTTGCCTTTGAAACTACTTCCAGTTGCGGCCATTTTTGTATATTTGTAGGGTAAATTGAAACAAAATCTCATCAGAGTGTTTAGCTCTTTATTGCCTGTTTTGGTTGCAGAAACAGTACTCGCCTTAGAGAGACCAGCTCCAATAGGAGTAAATTTCACCTTCTTTTTGGTCGAGTGTCCCCATGGTCCACCTGTTCCCAAAAAGAAGCATGAGATCCAGCATGTGGCGTCCAGGCTGAGAAGTATGTTGGGTGGTTCTGTATTCTTGCTAAAACAGTACAGGCTAAAGAGATAGTGAGGAGAAATAATGACCTTCGATCACAGAAGCAGCAGCTATGAGGTCTGCGCTCGGATCTGAGAACAATGTCACACTCCGACTGAGAGCGTTTAAGTTGGGATTTTGCTAATCGTGGAGATGCTAATGGTCACAGTGCAAGTGAAATGTATTTCTTCTTTAGCTTCAGGCAAAAAAAATAAATTTCAAGAGTTCTCATGAGCAATCTATATTTATAATGTTCACACCATTTATGAATGCAGCAGCCATCTTGGAAGGTGAACTCAGAGATACTCAAAAGACTTTCCCTAAAAGGATTCCGACCATCTTTGTCAGGAGTCTGTCAGTACGACATGTTTTGACTTTTGACAGAGAAAGAACGGAGCTGTGCCAAATAACTTTTGATGGAACACGAGATTTGGATGAAAATGGTTATTTTAGTATGATGCATGCAAACTGATGCCTTCCTTCTTAGTCAATCTACTTTAAAGACAGTTTTGGGCATCAGAATTTCTTCTAATCAAGGGTCCAAACAAAGATGTCGCAGCCTTTTAGATTCCAAAAACAAAATATCCAACAAAGGCCGTGGGTGTTAACAGGTGGTTTGATTCTTGCACGCACTTCCGACTTGATTGTTTGGGAATAAAAAAAAAAAGTGCTTTATTTGTTGTAAAAAAAAAAAAAAATAGACAAAATAGTCACTAAAAATCTCTTACAACTTAGTTGAATGAATGTAACGTAATCAGACATTTCAAGTTCAAAAAGTGGTAAAAAATATATATAAATTTTACAAAAACTGGACATTTGCCCAAACGATATACCTTCATTGCACACCTAGTGTGTTCTTAATCACTTAAAATAATGGGAATTGTCACCTAAACAAAAATAATTAGGAATTGTCACCTAAACAATTCCAAATATAAAAATAAAGATTTTGGTTCTAAACTAACTATTCAAACTGCCCAAAGAAGAGCTAACTTGATAGAAATAACAATTTACAAAATTTGACGATTTTCTTCTACTATTTATCTAAATTAATGTGTATAGTGTTGCTGACCTGCAGCTCTGCAGAACGTTCTGTACCTGCAGCTGCAGCCCTGCCTGTGTCATGACTTGGATGCTGACTCTGCTTTCATATAGGGCAGGTCCCAAGCGAGATGGTCCATTATGTCAGCAGCGGACCAATAATAGTTGCAGTGTGCCACGTTCAGCAGGGAGGCAAAGTGTGACGTCCAGAACTTGACTGTTGTTGGGCCGAACCCAGACGGAACAGGGGCCCTACTGTTTCCACCCAGCCAGACACGCCCCAGCCACACAGAACCAGACACGGAAAGACGCATACACACATGGAACCGATTTAAGTTTTCCCCCTGCCACTGTTCAAATGTCCCCAGGATAAACATTACTGAGCTAAGAAGGCTGGCAATCACCATTACAGATGAGATGTGACGCAATGTCCTGATAATGAGACGTAGTGGGTTTCAGATGTTCCCCCCAGAATGGGGTTCTGCAGATGTTGGCGTAAAGAAAGACGAAACCTGTCGCTGGGTTTGAAAAATTAACCCACGTTTTCCACATTGTGCAGAGCACATTTCAGGATTCAGGCAAAAATATCAGCTAGCAAATGCTCACTTTGCATCGGTGGAACCAGAACGTTATTTCTAATGTAAAGTAATGAGGAACTGAGATCAGGAAATTTTGATTTGAAAAGCTATTTGACTAAATCAAGTAGTTAATCTGGATTTACTGAAACAGTGATCTATGTAAATGATGTCATAGCAGTTGATAGCGTTCCACTTTCTCTTCTTGATTCGAATGCCTCCAGCCAAACCTATTAGCTTTTCTGTAAAGCAAAACTGCATTTCTCTCCACTCTTAAAAACTGTGATGTCTTTAAGAGTGGACTTATTTTAGGACAATAGGAATCCTCCTCTGTTTTGGCTCCTCTCAGATTAGCAGTTAACTTTAGCCACTAAAGCTAACTGCCCAGCTAATTGGGCATAAGTTATCAGCAAGTGAGATATTACCTCCTTAAAAGCTAAACAGTCTCTACTTGATTCAAAAATATTAAAAATATTTCACATTTTTGTCTGGTGATACTGTGTGAATGGTTTGTCCAGGATAAAATATTTTCTGTTTAGTTTTTGTTCAGGTTAAAAAAGTTCACATTCCAGGTTGTCCATCTAAAAGATAAATCAGCAATGTCTAAATATAAGCATGAACAGCTGTTATCTGATGTAAACAGATGAATCCGAGGATGATTAGATAAAAATAAAAAATGAGATATGATGCTTTTTGAACATGGATTTGAATGGGAGCAAAACAAGAAGACAGCGGGGCCTAGAGTGGATGTTTGTATGTGAAAATGTATGTTTAAAATTTTACATTCTCATTAAAAGTGTCAGTAAGGTGAATCTCAATACATGACAATATTACAGAAAAGTTAACTTATTTCACTAATTCTGTTTAAAAAATTGCTAAAAAAATGTATTGTTAATTTGAATTTGAATATATAGCCTATATAAACTGAAGAAAATGGCTGAACGTCTTGGGAATGATCTAATAACACTATATTTTTGAATTTAATATTTACTGAAGAAGATGACTGAATGTGTTTGGAATGATCTAATAATATACTACTGTGTTTTTATTATTATTAATTTGAATTTGATTATATATTAACCGAAGAAAATGGCTGAACGTTTTGGGAAGTTAGGGTTAGGGTTAAATCGTTGGGTTATAAATGGTGGCTGCCAGTAAGTGAACCAGACTCAGGTCAATGATTGTCCACGCTGTGGGACAGTAATATCCCTCTCTCTGCTGTAAATCATCACCTTTCTGCTCCTGGTGACCTCCTCCCCTTCCTCCCCTTCCTCCTCTTCACATCTGGGCTGGCTCCTTCTCGGATGCTCGTTCACGCGTGCCGACACTGCCGAGCGCGCGCCTGCATCTTTTAAAACAGGTCCTCCCGCGAGCTGCGTGGTTTAGTTGGTTCGAAGCAGCGAGCGGTTTCTCAGAGGCGTAACTTAGCTCATTCGGTAGTTTATCTATCACCGTCACTCTGTCGTCGTGTTTGCGTCCGAGGAGATCCACGCACATATATGGAAGAGTCTCAGCGCGGTTTTATTTATTTAGCTTCTTCGCTTGGAACAAGAAGACGGTTTGCTGTCGGTTTCCAGCTGCCGTTTGGTGTTCTTAAATCTCACAGGACGCGGTGGTTCACCTGAAGCTTAGGAGGACGCCGTTTGCATGAAACTCTGATCCGGTAAGATTAACAAGAATGACACTCCATAAATGTACCTTTTAGTTAAACAAAACTAAAAGGTACATTTAGTTTTGTTTACTCTCATTGCCTGGTCTTTTAGAAAACCGTATAAACCGGCGTTCAATGCCCATATGTAACAGCACTTTGACTAATGCAAAAGCCTGATAGAAAACTTCCAATTTCCTCCTAAGTTTGAAATTTCTTCAAATTACTTGGTATTCTGAGTGTTTTTAAGTTTATTGATACATCCTTAGACTATAGCGGTTTATTCGGCTTTGAGAATTTATTATATTGAATTTAAATGATTCATTTTAAATTCATTTTACCATAGCTCAAGATAATGAATTACAGACTGCAAATGTATTTATTTGTATAATTCAATTCTTTTTTGTACTTCTGTACAGACCATGTGGGACAGAGTACAGACTATCTTTCTGCACAGCCTCCCTAGATCCACCCACTTAACAGACGGCTCTGATCATGTTGTGAATGCTATTTTTTAGCCCCCAATAAAAGTCAGAAAGGTGTGTCAAGTAGAGATTATCTTCTGTTTTTCAACTTAGGATGCTGATAAATGTCTGTGACCCCTTTGAGAACGAAGGGTGGGTAAACCATCTTTCAAGTTATATCCACTTTTGTTTTAGAAAGTTGAAAAAGCCGTGCAGTTTAGAAAATGTCAAGAGCTTGTTTACATTTATCACACATGTTCTTTTAATATTGCAAGTATTTACAAACGCAGAGACCTTCCCTAAGTGCATCAACTGTGCAGTCTGACCCTATAAAGCTGTGAAAAAGCTTTGTAGAGTGGCTTATATTTAAGAATGCATTGATCAGGAATTTACTGAATTACAAGATTATCCTCATTTATTTATCAGTACATCTGACTTGATCTGCCAAGGCCACTCAAGGAATTCAAGATGTTTTTGTTTTAATTTTTTGGTCCATTTTAAACTTAATTCAGATCATAAAGGCTTTGTCTTAACTGTTCTGACATTTGAATTAAATTTGCTACCTTGTTGACTTTCACGCTTCTGCACAGCGATAAGGGAGTCTCATGTAGGCTTTGTTTTGATGCAAAGCTAGCAGTCCGAGTACTTTTCCATGTTTGTGAGTCATCTGCAACACTATACATGTATGTTTTGGGTCGGTATACAGGGCTCTGGGTCAGCTTGCGTCTCCTTTTTGTGACTTGACGCAGTTTCAGAAACATTTCTATTGTCTGCAGGAGAAATATTTTTGGGGGGAGGTGGACAGGGAATGCAAGGCTGTTTCCTGCACGGGGGGTTTCACTAACAATGGTCACCTCCGCATAATCCGTTGGTGGTTCTCTCTGAGGTTCTCTCCTGAGGACGAAGCTCGGATGTTAAAAGAATGGCCCAAAAAAAAAAACAGACAGAGAGGGAACAAGTAAGGAAAACAATGGGAGACCATGGAGGTCCAGTGGGCCTAAAGTGTGGAAAACAAAGGAAGGTTAGTTATGGTTGCATAACGCTAGAGTTTGAAATATCTCAGAAGTTTTCAAGTTCCAATTAAACAGAAGTCTGAACTTGTTTTGATTCTTCTAAAGTAGCCTTCCATTTGTTTTTGGCCCGTTTCCAACCCAGTCAATGAGTTTGCTGGTCTGGAACCCAAACTAACCAGTCAGTAAATATTTAATCAGTGTTTACAGAGATGAATATTTGACTCTGAGCGCATCAAATTTGTGACCAATCCTGTTCCGTGGCCTTTAACTGCAAGCTGTACTGACTTGCAGGTTTGTTTGTTTTTTTCTTCCTTCAAGAAACAAGTGTGACTGTGCAGAAACTGTGTCCTGTACCTTTCGTTCCCTAGCTTCCGTTTAATTTTATGTAACCGTTTTGTCGTCTTGTCTATTGTTAAAATCTTTTCATTTGCTTTTTTCCAGATTATAAACACTGGATCTGACTACGGTACGTCTATCAAAGAAAGTTGGATGATTGGAAAAAAGTCTGAAGAGGACAAGCTCAAGTTGAGCAGTTACACCTTACCCAAAGCTTCCTCCAAACCCAACCCGAAGGGTGCCATGGCCCTCGGTAGTTTGAACCTCATGCAGACCCTCAAAAACTCCCCGGCTGCCTTCCGACGCCGCTTCCGCCGGGACCGGACGGAGCTGCTCTCCCACGGCGACCCTCTGTTCAAAGTCCACTACCTGGGCACGGCGAAGATCTTCTCTCTTGACCGAGAGCAAGCCCAGGAGGCCATCTCGCACCTGATGGAAGGTGTCGCAAGTGGGAAGAAGCTGGGCAAAGATCACGCTCTGGTCGTGCGGCCGAGATATGTAGAGGTCAAGGAGCTGAGCACGGGGCGCCAGCTGACCAAAACGTACCTGCAGGACATTGCGTACTGCGCCGCTGACGCTGGCCGACCCAACGTCTTCCTGTACATCTGCAAGCACCAGGGCCAGCAGCTGCAGTGCCGGGTGTTCTGGTGCAGCCGTGCGGAGCGTGCGCGCGACATGACGGCCTGCCTGGCGCGCTCCTTCCAGCGGGCGCTGAACGACTGGCAGGACGGCTCGGCCTCTCTGCCGCCGGGAGACGCGAAGGTCAAATGTCTGGAGGAGTCTTGTAAATCTGCGTCCAACGCCAAGAGCTCAACGCTGCCGGCTGGGCTGGGAAAAGGTGAGGAGGCGGGAAAACCGTAGCAACCAGCAGCGTCGCTACGTCAAGAATTTGTTGCCCTAACCTAGTTGGTGTTAAAAAAAAAAAAAAAAAGCGAATTTATACCTCAAATTCAAACCATCAATGCTATTTATCTCCTCCTCAGTTCGCTGGAAGAGAACGGGCTCTGCGTCCCGAGGCCCCCTCAAAGGCATCACCAGGAGAGGATCGGCCACCGACAGTTGGAGCTGAACCTCTGATTGGACGAAGGTTCTGCGCTGACCTGCTGACAACTTTATGGGTGGAAGCACTGCAAGAGGGAAGGAAGGAAGGAAGGAAATTTGGGAGGGACTGACTTACAAGGCGAAGGGGCTCAAGCTGCCAACCTGATCCATATTTGGTGACATAATGACTGCTTGTAAGGGTGTTATCATAACTGACGAGTGTTTGGAGTTAAATGTTAATGACGCGAGACAGAAACGAGGATGGGCTTGCAACAGGCTGCTTTAGGACTAGTCTGGGTCCTGAGCAGCCAGAGTGTGTGATGTTGAACGCGAGATAGCTGCTGGCTGAATGATCCACCAGCAAAGCTGGGGGTAAAAAGACAAGAGGTGGGATGTTTTGATGCTTAACAGGCAACTTGTACCAGGTCATGTTTTATATTCATGGTGGCATTTACACGTTTGCTGCTCTATTAAACAGATATTTAGGATTCAGAAGGGAGAATGCTGGCACATCAAGCGAAGTAAAACTGTCTCTACTGTTTATAAAGGTTGATCTTGTTACTTTCAGAGCCCTTTCTATGCTCTCCTGTCAATGATTCCGATAAAGAAACCCCCAAGTGTTTTCGGCTCGTTACAAGGACTTCAGTTTCTATGAACTGCATGACAGATCTGATAGCTGTGCTGTCACCAAGTCACTGCAAATCATCTTCATTGGCGACAAACTGCACATAAAAAGAAACGTCCATGAATTTGCACGGACCTGCAAATTCCCGGGGCACTAGCTCGGCATCCAAACACCAGAGGACATTGTGTTCCCACGCGGAGCCTCGGCGAGGAATGCACAGTCATGCACCTGCATTCCACGCCAGGAGAAATCCGAGATCGGGAATCGTCTCAAAAAGCCTCAAATTCTTCATGTCCGGCCATGACTGTGCCTCTACAGCAGCTGCATACTTTTATTTAATCTTTTTTTTTTTGTGCTGCAGTGTATAACCTACTCCTGGTGATGATTTATGTGTTAGGTTTACAATTTAGACTTGAGGATAAATGGTGTGCCTTTAGCCTACCATCATGTTCTCATTTTTATTATTCCTAAGCTAAGCTCGAAACTTTGACTTTTTAAGGTTTTAAATTCACTTTTTAAAAGTGAATTTTAGGATTTTATGTTCAATGATTCTTTCAAAAGGCACAGTTCTATCTGAAAGAAGATATCTGTGCTGTATTTTATTATTGTACTGTTACTGTACATATTTATCTAAATATGTATTTTATGGAATATTAAAAGTTTTTATACTGACTTTGTATGTGCATATTCCTTTTAAGTTTCGGTAACGCATAAAAAAACCAGACTGCACCCTGGTTATGTTTGCTTCCAAACTTAAGTTTTGAGAGCTATATTTAGCTTAACGCAAACAAAACCTTGTCCTCTGTGTTTATGAAGGAGGAGGGGGATTAAAGAGTTTTGGAGATGTTAGGGCAGGTCAATTAAAAGGGTCCTGGGATCCGTAATCCGTCATGCGGGTCGTTTCTTCATGTTGTTTCAACTTGCCTCTGTTCACGTGAGCTCCTTCCCACTGCAGATGCAGACTGACTGGGAATACCCCCACCAAAAGATATGGATGAAATGTCAGCATATGTAGCAAAAACCCAAACTAAGACTTGGATCAAACCATGAAGGAGCTGTAAAAAGATCCTCACTGTTTAACCTTGATTTTAGAAGTTTTAAATCGGATATTTAGACAAAAATCTAAAACCAGAGCAGCATAATCGCTTTTTAACCAGAAAAATAACACTGAAGACTTGATAAGGAAGCCATCATTTTCAACATTTATTACAACAAATCTGAGTGATAAGACAGAATAAGCGTACACTAATTGTTCATGGTGACATAATATGACAAACTGGTTAGTCAGGCTATCTGCTCAGGTAACTAGCCAACTGCAGTTCAAAAATGTTATCTTAAAAATCATGATACCCCATGGTTATTTAGTTATACAGCCGGAGAAGGACTTCAAACCATCAGAACTGTACGATAGAAAATGCTTGCAGTTTTGGAACCATAACGTTTAAAATCTGGCATAGCTTGATATGAGTAACCTGGCAAATTCTAGTTTAAGCTATTAAGGAATTGAGAACATCGAATCCAAAAAAATTTAATATTACTATGAGTGCACTGATTTATCGGTATTGATTTCCTTGCAGTTTGGGAGGTTGGTGATCAGCCGATACTTAAATGTGAAAGTGATCTTATCTGCCTCAGCAAAGGTCTAAAAACAAACCGCTGTCCACTTCTGCTCTGCTGTTAGAGAGGTTTGACTGATAAACCAACCCACCAGGTCCTGTCTGCATGTTTGCAGTTAGCAATAGTCAAATTTCAGACAAAAAAAACAAACAAACCTGGTATCGGACAAAATCGGAATCAGCAAGTCAGGCTTTTTAAAGATCGGTAACCGGCGATCGACCGGTAAACTGCAGTCGGTGCAATACCTAAATATCACTCAATAAAAGCCACTCTTCAAGATTTCATCTTGAAGAGTCCAGCCTTGTGGAGCCAGTGGGCTTTTCCGGGCTCTCTCTGAGTCGCTGTAGCTCCAGCAGGGCCTGGAAATGCAGGCGCCTTAGGGGTTTCACTTCCTCTACCACTGAAAAGAGAAATTCATACAATCAAAGACAAAAATGAACCTTTTCCAGTAGTTTTAATATGTCATATTCAGAAGCCAGAAAAACAACAAAGAAACACAGATTCGACCTTTCTAATGTTTTTGAAGTTGATACATAATTTTAAAATAAATTAGAACTTTTGTGACACAAAAACATCCCTATAAGCCACATCATCTAAACCAGTGGTCCCCAAACTTTTTCCTGTGAGGGCCAAATAACTTTTCCCGTCTCTGGTGGGGGGCCGGAGATTGTTGAGGGGGGGTGGGGGGGGCTGAGTTTCTTGATTGATTTTTACCCAGAAAGCACATGGGCAAAACCCTTGAGTGAAACGGTCACTGGGACTGACTAGTATATATTCCATTGAGGGAATGTAACTTTAACATATTAATTTCTCATATGTTAACATAAAGGCTCGTTTTGAAGAATAAGCTGCTACTTACAGGCATCGCTTCGAAGAACTCGACCTGGAATGCGGCGTTCATAACAGAAACGTGTGTTCATCTGCTCTACCGCTAGCAAACAACCGTACTGATTAAATAACATAAAAGTCAAGCAGTTCCCTAAAAGTCCAACAGATGGCAGTAATGTGCCCCACAATTTACAGGACACACTTCCTGCTAAAGAGCCCCTGGTGGTTGAAGAAAAATCCACATATAAACCGGAAAATACAATAAATGAAAAAAAATCTGAATACTCTCTGGTATTGTTCAGGGGGCCGGACCAAATGTGGAGGCGGGCCGGATCCGGCCCGCGGGCCGTAGTTTGGGGGCCCCTGATCTAAACAGAAAGCCTTACCATATATGGATATAACGGCTGCACCGTTTGGAAATCTCTCATAAAATCACAGAACAGATTGTTTTCTTGATAGAAACCAATCTGTTTAGTTACAAATATAATGTGTGCAGAACGTGCAGGTGAGCTCAAAGGGATTAAACATGTATAGGGAGGATGGATTTCTCCCCACCAAACAGTCTCTCTGCTGGAACAAACTTATGTACCTAGGTTATGTTAACTTGGATTAAAGGGAAGGAACAAGCTAAACCTGAGGAAAGAGGACACAGCCCAGGTAATAATAAAGCTACACCAGATAGCTCAAGCAGGTACTCGACAACTAAACCAACGACTAAGCTGTAGTTGTTTGTTAGCATAAAGTTGATGAGGCCAAAGAATGCTGTCATTTGCCATTAATTAACTGTGGCAGCATAGTTTTTTTTTTCTCTGTGTCTGAGCCAAATGAAGGAAAGCACATTTGACCAGAAATGCAGTGTTTCAATGATAATTGGTGTAACCATTTCATCCTGGTGTGTAGCCCTACATGGAGCATTAGGTCGCAGTAACACTGCTGGTCAGAACAGCAGCAGGAACTATGCTTAACTTTTTCCACTGCCATAACTTTTGTTTTTATCACAATCTCTTTTTCTCCATCCACGGTAAATTACAGGTATGATGGACTAAAAGAGAAAGATTTAGATCCATAGAAAGATCGTAAGTTGTTCGGTCTCCAGTCTTATACTCTTAGACATTTTGCTGAGTTCCTCCTCCTTACTAAATAAATATTCCTAAGTATTCAAAGTCAGATTTTGGAGACTTTGCTCCTTATTTTGGATATATAAATAATAAAAAACAAACAATTGCGAGCCTAAACACAAATGAAAAGGAAATGATGATTAATGTCCTTAAGTGCTCTGAGACAAATACTGATTATCATGGTAAGGTAGCTAAACAGCACCACCTGCAGACTTCAATAGTAACTGTAATATTTTATTATGAAAAGACACCTTTGTCATAGTGCAGCTCGTCCCGATTCCCGTAAATCAGATAGGTCTCCAGGAAGCTGAGGAGGGCTCCTGTGACTAGGAAGCGGTCGTGCAGGGGAAGGGTTTTGATGTAACGCATGTCGAGGGTTAAGGGGTTGGTGGGAGAGGGAACGGTGCACAGGCACACCAGCTCACTCACAATGTCCCAGACACGAATACCTGCAGAGATAAAAGCTTTAAACTCCTGAACTTCATCAAAATCATTGCTTTTTTGTTTTTGTATTTTAAAGAAAATACTTTTAATTAAACAAACAAAGCAACGAGAACACATACTTAAACTGAACAAAACAATCTCAGAAGAGATCCAGAAGCCAACCTCTTCTGGCCCAGCTCATGGAAACTCTGGTAATTATTCCTGAAGCCGTTCACTCAAACAGTATCCCTCCTGCAGGTTGGATTCCTCACATTGTTTCCATACCTCTCGTCTGCCAGTCTGTGATGGACTTCAGCTTCATGGGCGTGTCCTTGACCATTGAATCCATGCCACCGATGCTGACCAGCCGCTCGTGATTGGAGCGTATCCACGCGTACGGGCGTCCGTACTTGACGTAGCCGGCCAGGAGAAACAGAGTGCAGTTCACCTCCTGTCGAAGGAGGAGTTCAAGAGTTAATCTCACGGGAGAAACAGAGCGAAACGTGTGGGTGTGTACTGTCTGCATGCGCTTACTGGTACGGCAATCTCTCCCTCACTGGGAGAGGCTGGGAGAAGATGCTCCTCACCGTTCGGTTCCCTGTAAGCAAGAAAAACAGATCAGCGAGTTAGTGGAGGAACGACGTTCAGCATCACGCCTGACATTTGTAAAATCAAACAGAAAAAATTAATAAATAAAGACACCCTCTTCTGAAACTAAACACCTACACGTCAATGTAAGCAGACACACACAAAGCCACATCAGTCACCTGTCGGTTTGCGTCGGCGTCCTGGAGTGAGAGTAAGTCGCCTGGACGTCTGGCGGGCCCCGAGGCTCCCCGGGCAGGGGGGAGCTGCTCCTGCTGCCCAGGCTAGGAGAGCTGCTGCTGGGTGACAAGCAGCTGCTGCTGGAGGAGGAGTACGACGACGCCCTGGAAACCAAAAAACCTGGGGAGCGCCAACCCTGGGCAAAGTTGGACCGGAGAGAGACAAAACTACACTAAATTGGAAAAGAATAGATACTTTTCATATTGTGCTACATTAGAAACACAAATCTCAACATATTGTAAACCGCCATAACGTAATACATAAGTGTGAAGTAAAATGATACATGAATTTTTTTTTTTGACTTATAAAAATTGCATATGTAGTATTTTAGTATTGCCCTCATAAGTCACCTAAGGTTAAGGTAGAAAATATGTCCACAATTTTCTTATCAGTTGAGAACTTTTTTGGAAAATTGGAAAGCAAAGAGTAATTTATTCATTTATTTAGGGCACCCAAGTAAAGGGGCTGATTACAAATTGATCTTTTAAAAAGAAAGTCAGTTGTTATGTTGAATTTATCCCAATAAACTAGATTGAAGTTTGTGATTGTAATGTGTAAATTACCAATGGGTGAAAAAAAAAAAAAAAGTAGGGCACTACAATATCTTATTGGGACCAAATAAACTGCATTGTGTCCAAATAGCGGATAAAATCAAATATCAGGACTGTGCTCTGCTATTAAAAAAAACAGTTTATCCTTGAATGTGTGAGTCTGCACTCCCAGATCAAATGAAACTAACCAGATCCTCATTGACTACAGTCAGCAGCAGCTCTTCTTTTCCTCTTAGCCAGGGCTGGAAGTATTTAAATCCCTGCGGAATAAACAGCATGACGTGTGTGTTTGGGGCACATGAGCTGTTTCATATCTCCTCTGAACAAACCGTGTGATGATGACCCAACCTGTAACGATCCGAGTAAAGCCAAGTCATTCAAAAAGTGCTGCAGCTTCCTTTTCTGCTCCCTTTCTTTCTTCTGTTGGGACACAAATTAACATGAGGCACAAAGAAAACAACAATACGACCCATAGCACTTCCGAGTGATGGAACCAATAAGAACCCTCCCGGTCTTGTATCTTAGCAACGCCTCCTCACATCTTCCTAGGATCTCCTTTTTACATTTAAAAGACGTCTCCTTTTACATTTACAAGACATCTTATTTAAAAATACGACAAATGAGGCTGTGAAGAAACAGAAAACATTACGCTAAATGCAGCCACCGGCTGCGTAAAAACACACTACTTACACTGGCACTGCTCATCTTCTAATAAATCACAGGATTCACCTCTCTTCTAGCAGGCGCTCAACTTATGAATCACCTCGTGTCATTTTTAAAAACATATGCTCTACCATTTAGCTGTAGCCTGTGTGTTTTATAGCTAACCCTGCTATAAAAGCCTAAACGGAGCTCTCCCTGGGTGTTGTCTGTCTGTATTGGCTGTTGGCAGCAGTGTAATGATGAGGGTGTGCTGCCTCCTAGTGGCCACCAGCGTAAACTGCAACTCCGGTTCAAAGTGAACCGGAGTTACCAACCTGGTTCCTCTGCCGACAGTAAAAAGTTCGCTCTGCTTACCGGAAATGTAATATTATCTTCCTGATAAGGGGATAATACCTACCCTTCTAATGTGAAACCTCAACTGTTCCCTCATATACTAACAGGACGTTTTAACAGAAAAATTGTAGCTGCCCACACGGACCAACCAAATACTCTCTGGAAATAGGTTCTATTGTTGGAGGAATTAAAAAAAAAATAAAAAAGCACTCCATTTGGCAACACTGGTACGAAATATGTTTGAAGGAGTCCATGCAAGGCCTTAAAGCCTAATAGGAATATGTTGAGGGCTCAGTTTGCTGCAACCACTACTAATGCGTTGCACAAAGGCAGATGGGGTTATGGAAAGGGACTAACTCCAAATGCTGTTTATTGTCCTTGTCCAATAGGACAATGATCCCAAACACACATCAAAGTCATTAAGCTTCTGGAATTGCCCCAACCTCAGCAACATAAAAAATTTGTGGACTGTGTTTAAAAGCTGAATACAATGCCAGGAAACAAACCACTTAAATGGAACTTGACCCATTTTGCCAAGAAGTGCTGTCAAATATCCAGCTAGAGATTTGCCAAGTGGCAAATGGGGACATTAATCGCAATGTTAGTAGGAGTGAGCTGGGAGTGGGGGAGGGGGGGTAAAGAGGTTATAATCAGTGTGAAAACAACTATCAAACTAAACGAAATATCATAGATAACTTGAGTGAATGCAAAACAGTTTTCCAATGACAGTTTCATTGATTAAGTGGAAAAAATTATTCAACCCGACCCGGCTGGATCTAAAAAGCAGTTGCCCCTTAAACCCAATAACTGGATGTGCCAGCTTGGGGAACAACAACTTCTATCAGGTATTTGCACCAATTAGCAACGAGTGTTTCATATGGCTGTAAATGAATTTGGGACAAATGTTCTTGCAGAATTGTTCAAATTTAACCACAACAATAAAAAATGGCTCCAACTGCACTTCACTGGAGTCCTAAACCTTCAGAAATAACTCTTTCCAGACTGATCAATGTCAGTGACTTTGTTTCTCATCTGCTCTTTAATTTCTTTACATCAGAGTATGAAGGTGTTGGTTTTGGGGGAATCTTTTGGCCTACTTCAGGTTCCATGTAGGTAATTTCTTGATTCTAGACGTTTGACATTCAAATTGTTTTGTTTTTATTCAAAGATTTTTTTTTTTTTTACAACCCATTTGGATTTAGTTTGCTTCACTGGTTGAATGAACATACCACCGTTTTTGACTTCCTCCCCTGTGATCCGCATAAATCTGACAAAATTTATGTTTGTTGTGGAAAAAAAAATGAAGGAAACATTAAAACGAGCGGAAAAGAAATAATCACTTTAATCCGTCCGAGACACAATTTCATCCTCCTGCACATCATTATCTATTTAGAAAACAACAATCAACACATTGTGCAAAAACTGCATTGAATCATTGAGCAGCAAAAGTATTAAATCTTCCAAAGTAACATAATTGGTCAAAAGAGCCGTGATCTTCACAGAAGATAGAAGGAGGGTCAGTTTAACCGTTCCTGGAGCTGAAGTGAATGAAGAAGGTCCTGATCTCTTTGGGTGAGATGGTGACGGTGAAATCCTGATTCCTCTTATGTTGGTCATTTTCTAAAACGAAAGGCGAGAAATAGGTTTAGTTGAAAAAGAAAAAAAAAAAGTCTCATTTCTTTCCTTTCTCGTTTGGAGCGTTCCTCACTTTTCCCAGAGGTGTCTGCAGTTTTCCACCTCCACCTTTGCAGGGTTGTGATATTCCAGGTTCCTGTAAGCGAACGCTCCTCCAGCTCCCGCACTTCCCCCAAACCCTTTAAAACGTCCTGATCGCAAGAAAAGAGTCAGTCAAAAATGCAAAGAAGTTTGAGGTTGCAACGTGACAAAGTGTGAAATGTTTTCCATCGATACATCAACGTTTTGTCTTTTTTTTTGTTTTTTTTTTGCAGCTGTACCTTTAGGTTTACTGTGACTGGTTTGGAAAGCTCGGGGTCCTCTCCCTCCTCAAACAGATGCATGAGTCTCAGCAGAACCCGATCGTAGTCCGGCTCAGAGCGCACCTCCTTTCCTGTTTACGTTTCAAACAGCAGCGATAAAAACGCGTGAGAAAAACACATCTGAGCATTAAGAAAATCTGCAGATTCAGTCACACAGAACCTGAATGCAGGCGGCTGAGGTGAAGGTCGTGGTCGGAGGTGTAGTTCCACCCTGGGATGCTGAGGCTGAGCAGGTGGAGGTTGGGAGGCAGAACAACTGGAGGCACTGGGGAGTTAAATCTGGGCTCTCTGTCCTTCCGGGCCTTACCTATTAAAAAAGACAAGACAGCTTTTTAAACTCAAACTAACGAGAGCGCGTTGTTTTTTTTTTTGAGTAAAAAATGCACAAAGGAATTATCAGGTCACTGCAATCTGATAAATTTTGTAGCTTGATTTGCCCAGATCAGTAACTTGCTCAGTCAGAAATTTAAGAATTTTACCCTTTTCCCGATCAGTGAATGCAAGATCACTTTATTTTCATATCAGGTGTTTAAAACGGAAGAAAGCACCAAATGTGTAAGAGGCTATTAAAAAATAAAACAGTTTTCTACAGCAAGTCTAAGCTTATCTGAGGTTCATTCAAGGTAAGAGCGATCCAGGCTTCCAGCAGACAACAGGAAGGCTAAAAGGAGTAAAACAAACATCGCTCTGTTTTATCCTTGTCTGTCTGTTTTATGAAAAAAGAATGGTTTGCAAATGTTGGCAGCTTTTTTGATATTGTAATAGAATTTACATTATCTAGAAAACGCACACGGAGACTGCTATTCTAACTATGCTATGCTAACTGTGCTAATATAAGATGCTAACGCCAGTGCTCCATTTTTTTAAATGAGTAAAAATCCTGATTTGCTTCTGGTATGAAAAATAATGCCTTCTAAAAGCAATAAGTCTAGAGAAAATGTTCTCACTGTTGTTCTTAGATCCTCTTACATTTGTAATTTTCATACTTTTCAACAGTCATAGACTTTCTTATGTAGTCAAATATCATTATCTTTAGTTCATGAAACCCCACAATGCCGAAGTTGGCTTTTAATTGACTTTTAATTTGAAAAAATAATATTTCACATTATCCCTTCAAGTTCTGTCAGTAACTTAAAACCCCAAACTATCAAAAAAGGTAGACAAAAACAGCAATTTTAAGAAAATAAAATACTTTGTAATTATTCAGCAATATTAAAACCCTTTATGTTGTACATAAAATTAATTTTGACCTTTAAAACAAAAACATCTTAAAGACAAATTCAACTCAAATCAACATGTGCAGATCATCGGTGTCTCCTTCATATGAAGATACTTACCAGGCCGGTCTATTGGCATGACGAAGGGTCTGTGCTGCAGCTCTACCGCCCCCCTCTGGTACAGTTTGGATGTTGCACCCACAGAGCCAAGGATCATCCAAAGGGTGGGCCTCACAACCGAGCTGTCGTTCAGCGTGAGGTTGTAGCCGAGGTTCCACTGCAAGTTGTTCCAAAGTCGGCGATGGAGCATCACCTGAGAGAAAATAAACACTTTCTAAAATACATCTGTGACTAAAGATCACAACGCAAGTGGTCGTTAGTGTTTCGTTTTTACCTCTAGCTGTCCGTCGGCTGGACTGGAGACGCCGTGAGCTCTGTCGCTGAGGAGCACCAGGCGGCTGATGTCGTCCTGGATGTAGGCCGTTCGGACCATGGGGAAGTAATTCTGCAGACAGGAAAATGGAGCATATTTACAACCAAACGCCAAACCTGGAAAAAAAAAACAACACACAGTTTGTCAAATATCCCACCCTTGCTAAAGTGTTATTAGTGAACTTCTTGTAGGTTCTCTTCATCATTTGGTAGCCATTGTCATCCGAGTACAGAGTCCTGTTGTTGTCGAGGGAGGAGCTGGTTCTGAGGACCACCTCTGTGTTGAGGCGCAGGGGGCCCAGAGAGTAGGTCTGCTCCAGCCTGTGGCACCAGGGCCCGGCCTCCGAATACTCTGGGACGCGAGTGGTGATCGAGTAGGCGCAGTCCTCGTCACCGTCCTCTCTAGAGCGGTCAACCAGAATTGGTCGTCAGCCGTAGAAAGAGATGAAATCTTCTTAGTTACACCGCAAAAACACAACGTCTGACCAAGGATTTTTGATCTACTTTCTAGTGCAAATATCTCAATACAAAACTAACTTTTCATCAAGAAATAGTCCGAATTTTGATAACAAAAAGTACTAGCTCAACTGGCAGAATATTTCACTTAGAACTAGTACTTTCTCATCAATATTAAGCAACTATTGACCTGAAAAGTTACTTGTAATTAGTTTTGTCCTATTTCAAGTGACATTTGCACTAGAACCTTGACCAAAAATACTTGGTACGATTTTGTGTTTTAGCAGTGTAGTTCCAGTCTCCAGTCACCGACCTGTAGAACCGCTGCCTGATCTCGGTGAGCACCTTTCCCGGGATTATCTCCATTTCCACGGCCTTGTAGGCCCGAACAGCTGACCCGTTAGCGCTGAAGATGTAGTTATCAGAGATGGGTCCTGCTTTCACGTCTCCATTGGCGTCGTATTCCCAGAAGTCCTGCGTCATCATGATTCGCCTTTGCTCCTTTCTGCCAGTGAAGAAGCACAAGCCGTTTTCCCAGAGAGTCATTTTAGTTTATGTTGCAGCACACTTAATAATTAATCAATGTGATTTTCGCACGTTCTTTTATTGTTGAAAACTGTTAACAGACAAAAGCGGCAGTGAGCGCCTGCAGCTAATCGGTCATTACTGCGCTGAATCGCCGTTCGCTCACTGAGTCAGGAGTGCTCACTGTGTTCTATACGCCCACTGGTGGCGAACTGATGTAACTACAGTTTAATGCCTCAGTCCGAATTGAAGTGCAGCTTAAAAATAATTTCTATAGTCAAACAGAGGTCTTTAAATAAGGTAAGAAAAGGGAGGGGATTTAATTATTTCTGATATCAATTCTGTCACATTTATTTTATACAAAAGAAACAATCGAGGGAGGTTTGGCATAATAATCAAGTAGATTTATTTATTCAGACTCTCGTAGATTTTCATTCATGACCAAATCACCAGACAAACTCTCTGTGCTGGAACAAAATCCTGTTGAAAACGTGCAAAATGTTAAGTGCCCTGACAATGTTTAGGAGGTGTAAATCTCACAGGTAGGTGGCGCTGTGCAGGAGGTTGGTGTCCTGGTCAAACATGAGTTTGTAGCAGCCGTTCAGAACGGGCAGAAGCCGCCTTCCCGTTTTCCTCCAGTCCTTCACACGGCGCCGCTCGAACGCAACACTTCGAGCTTCGTAGGTGCTCTCGCACTTGGACTTCCCAGAACACGACGTCTCAGAGAACTGGACGGAGTACTTCCTGTGCTGAAGGCCGCCGAGCTGCGCCACAAAGAAGAGGTCGTAGGAGGCGTTGCACAGTGCCGACTTCTGGGTCTGCGACGCAGAAGGAGAGAGAGAAAGTTGATTTCAGAAGATGATGGTTGAGCTAAGCTACCTCAAGCAGGAGGAGACGTTCGTGGACCTGCGCAGGGACGGGCTGCCCGTCGTCGTCACGGACGACCGCGCTCGGGAAGGTTACAGTCATGTTAACGACGGAGGTGATGTTCCACGCCAGCGGGTTGTAAACGATCACGTGTTGCTCCAGAGCCTGACCAGAACCTAAAATAGGAACATAAATAAACATCCACAACTGAATGCTGGAGAATCCCATTTGTTTACCGAAACCCGTTGAAGTTCTGTTAAGCCAGAGAGGTGATGCCAGAAACACGAGGCATGAAGAAGAAGAAAACAAAAAGTCAGAGGCAACAAAAGCTCTCTCAGAGTTTCAGCAATAAGGCTGTGGACTCGATTGAAAGTAGAAAAATTTGGAGCTAGCGACTTACTTTTCACTATCCCATCACCACAGCATGATGCTGCCTCCATCGTACCTCGGTTTGTACAATGTTCTCAGTTACGAGATAAGAGAAAATCCATCATAAAATTAACCTTGTGCAATGTTTTCTTGGTTTGTCGCTTTCAGAAGTCCACATGCCGAGTTATGTTTAATTCAAAGCTTTATTCCAGTGACAAAGCCTACTTACATCATATTAATTATCCATCATAATAATGCATAAGAAGCCAATTCTCGGGACATGTGGGTGATATGGACTTCAAAATTAATCGTCATATGTTGTGGTACTAGTAGAATGTCAATAAAAACGATTTAAAAAGCCATTTTTTCCATCTTTTTTAGGTAAGATGTAAATGAAATACGCTTCTTCGGGATCCCAGTTTCTCAAATCAAACTGCTCACTGTAACTGCATTTAATCATAATTTCAAATTTATTGATATTTATAGATGCTCTCATTAAAACAAATAGTGGAGAAAAAAGTAAAAATAACATCTACGATGTTTTTATTCTTTTTCTTTCAAAAATCATGATTTGGAACTTATCAAGTTGACGATAAATCAAAACGATCACGATGAGAAATTTCTCACGCTAAGCGAAACAATAAATATTGTCCCAGGAATGTACGTTTATAAAAAAGTGGAAGCGTTTCAGCTCGTACCTTTTCCCTGGAAGCTTCCGCTGGGAACGCCGGAGACGTCCTGGTTCTGCGGCAGCAGGAAGAGCGCGGCTAGAAGCTCCTCAGCTCCCATCATGCCTTGCAGCAGGTGCTGCATGTACATTTCCGCCACTTTGGGCGACTCGGTACCAGTGATGGCGTCATGGTGCTGGACCTGGAAAGAATCACAGTACGTATTGATTCCCATTCGCTTCCTCGTGTTAAATGATATTTTTTCGCGTCGTGTTTCGGATGTAAGAGACGAGGCGGATTACCTCGGCGACAGCCCAGCGCAGAGCCCTGAGTTTCTCCAGAGCCCAGTCTTTAGCCACCGGTCCGTCTGGGAAGCTGATCCGGTACCGGGTGAAGAGCGTCTCGGCTGCGTGCAGCCGGGAACTGGCCCGCCTCGCCACTCCCTTCAGGACATTTCTAGAAGCGTAAAATCCCGTCCATGCCTGGTAGGGCTCTGGGAAATGCAGCAAAAACACTTCCTGTGTGTGTGTGTGTACGTGCACGTTACTTGCAACTGTCCGCATTCATATGGAAATTAAAAACTTTTCCACACTCAAATTTCCAGAGTTTGTAGTCCTAAACGACAGTTTTCAAGATACTAAATACTTAAGTTCACAATAAATTTATGACAAGGATGGGAATAAAGTCTGGAAAAACAAATATTCTTTCATTTGTGAAAGAATTTCAAACTTCCCATTGTTTACTCTGCGAGAATACACACTGCGTACACACATACCCGTCGAATATGGTAGAAAATCCTCACTCCCACGGACATCCCAGGTAAGATTTGATTGGTGGACTGACTGGAAGTACTCGCTCAGAGTTGCGTACTGCACCGTTACGCCGAACTCCTTGCTGTTCTGGTTGATGTACGTCATCAGAGGGTCCATGTTCCTGAACTGCACTGATGAGTTGAAAAACTGTTTGTCGCAGCCCTAAAAAAACAAACAAACAAAAACAATAAAAAGACCCACAAAGATTCTGAAACTGATTTCAAGCCTAAAACCCTTTCCAGGATAAAAGTCATGAAAACATGACAGCTTGCGTTCCCCCACCCAAGGCCAGAGCAAATGGTTGGTCCTGAACCACGCAGCCCTCTGCTTGATGTTCTCCGCCATGGTCTGAGCGTACGCGTGCACCGTCTCCTTGGTGACGGGGAGGCTCATGTTGGGGTAGACGCCATCTTTGGGGGGGTCCGGGAACAAAGCAACGCCGTTCCAGTAGAAACCGGATCTGAGGCGGAAGAAACAAGCTTTTAGTTATTAAAACTGGAGGAAATTAGGTTTTGCTACGCTGACAAACAGAACCAGGTTTCTTTTGGAGGTTTGGTTGTGGATGGTGGTTATGCTTAGTACTGACTCAATATGAATGGATGCCACCGTTTTTAGAGTTTTATTTCTGAAAACCCTTTGAAAACAACAGATGAATCTCCCTCCACTTCATTATTATTCTCTACTGGTCCATCATATTAAGTCCCAATAAAATACAAAGAAGGTTGTGAAGGAAGAAAAGTTTAGAGGGTATAAATCACTTTGTAAGGCACTGTAGTTAGAGACAGAAAAATTAACGTAAAACACCTGTTGGAGAACGGTATGTGAGACGGCGTGCAGTAGCTGTACTGGTCCATGGTGTGTGTGAAGATCTCCTGTCGGGCTTTCAAAGAGGGAGACCCTCTCCACACAAACTGCAGTTTCTGAAGTCAGAAAACAACCAGTTAGCAAAGAAGCTCAATTCGCTTCCTGTCGCAGTCTGCAGAGCAGAGCCAAGGCCACCTTGTTTTTCTGCATGCCGTCTTTGAGGTCGTAGTCGATGCGGGAGATGAGGTGAGCGTTGAACCCGGCCAGGGAGAACAGCACCGGCGTGGCGGCCGAGGCACCGAACGGATCCACGTGCCAGGAGAACTGCGGACGCACGCCGAACGTTTGGTACAGGAAGCCGTGGCCCTCTGAAACGATGGCAGAGTCAGCAATACGGGTGAGTCTCGACGGCAAACCCGTGGGGACCAAGAGGAGCAGGAGTCGGGTTACCGGTCAGCTGCAAGATCTCGTCTTCCAGGTCCGTCACAGCCTCGTCGTGCATCACTTGGCCTCCGATGATGAACTCCAGACGACCTTCTTTCACGAGCTGCCGGATCTGGACGGGGGAATTCAAAAGATCAGCTTAAATCCTGCAGAAAAGTAACATTAATCACTCATCTGGACAAATAACACCCAAAAGACAAGTTTTATTTATTTATTTATTTATTTATTTATTTATTTTATTTATTTATTTAGATTTTTAAGCAAATCTTTCAAAGGAAGGTAACTTAATAGTGAGTCAAATGCTTAATTCCTTCAGCACATGTTGGTTCAGTCATATTTTGTGTCATAAGTTAATTCTACTATTTTTTAACCAACATTTGGAAGAGTCTGTAATACCAAGAGAACTTTTAAACTTCTGATGCTACATTCAATGCTAACTGGGAATTTAGAAGT
This sequence comes from Poecilia formosa, assembly GCF_000485575.1. Taxonomy (NCBI): domain Eukaryota; kingdom Metazoa; phylum Chordata; class Actinopteri; order Cyprinodontiformes; family Poeciliidae; genus Poecilia; species Poecilia formosa. The sequence goes on along the minus strand of NW_006799980.1, from coordinate 2,622,086 downwards.
CAGTTTTGCAGAACAGGTTTATCTGGGACTGCATGTCTTCTTGGTGGTGTGGGAAGGTGGGGATTGAGGCGGTGAGCACAAGCAGAAGGTTACCCAGGGCATCGTCCATCCGAGAACTGCCACTGATCTCAGTCACTGAAAATATATGCTTTTATGGTGAGTAAATAAAAACTCTGGAGCCACATTTCTCCGTTTACATTTTGCCTTCAAGGTGCCAGCGACAGTGCTTTTAATTCGTTATAACAAAACAAAATGGAATTTATTGCAAGGAGGTTCGTTTTCAAGAACTGTAATAAAGGAAAATGATTATAGTGTCCGCCTTTAACAGTCAGAACCAGAGGTGGGTAGATCAACCCAAAATATCAATACTGACTTGGTGATAAGATTGATAGCTTTGTTTCAGATTCCCTCTTGAAACTGTGCTTTACTTTTGTATTGTAGTTTCTCAACCCTATCATAAAAATATTTTTGCTGTGATCTGCTCAGAGACTAATTTTTTGTACTTTTTTGTCGTTATTTTAGAAAATAATCGACACAATTGTTTTTTTGTTTTTTTTTTAGATGTTTATCATGCAAATATGTCATTTTGTATAGACCTCTCCTGGGTTTTAATAAAAAATAATTCAAAGAAAAATCTACAACATAAAAGTCAGAAGTTAGACGATATACGTAAATAATAAGTAATAAGCGACACCGATACTATATTTACTTGGTATCGAATCGACACCAAAATATGCAGCGTCGCACTTCTAGTCAGTACAGATAGCTAATCATGTGATTGTAGATACGTGTCCATACTTGTTTCTTTTGAGTGTCCGAGGCCACTGAGTCCCACCACAGTCTGAAAAACTCCTGCTCCACAGAGATAAACCTGCGCTCCTTCACCTTTGACAGCTCCTCCGTCACGCTGCTGTACACGTTGGCCGCATAGGCGTGCATACTCTCCTACAGGACACACTCAGGTTTAGAATAAATAAAACAGCACTCTATAGCACGATTGTACCATGAACACAACAACCTGGATGGTGTACACCCAGCCTACATCCATGTGGCTGTGAGGAATCACAAATGTTTGAATGGGCTGATCTTCTCCGAACGTTTTTCCCGAACTGAACCAAAAACTGAACACGATGAGGGATAAAAGATGCATTTTGTCAGCTCAAAAAGGCGACAGGAGCTTTGGCGATGAGCTCCCTAGTGTTCACCAACACTTCCTCATGTCCTTATTATTGTTTTGTAAAAAGCATGTGACTGGACTCGCCTCCTTTACAGTCAGCCGTCGGATGATCTAGATAGCAGCGTCGACCATGCGGCGTGGGAGGAGTTTAGCAACTGGTAGAGCTGGTCAGAGGTTCATTGGTTGAGTGAAATCCATTTAATGAAAGAAGTAGGGATAAAGATTGAGGAATACACATGTATCAATAACTCCACTGTAGTAATCTGTTTTTTGTATTACTATTTTATCAACTTTGTTTTGTTATATCAAAAGTTGTGTGCTTCTGACCAACTTATTTTAATGTACCTATTCTTTTGTTATTGGTTCAGTAAAATCCATTTATTATAAATTACTTTTTTATATCTTAAAACTTAACATATATGTGTTTTAAGTTTATTCTGTATTCATTCAGTTTTTCTTCTGTTCCATGCTTTGTTGTTCCTTTTGTCATTGGCTTAATAAAGTCAACTGGAAAATAAACATAAAAAAAAGAATATGTAGATTACTACTTAAAGTAGTGTATTATTTATCTTATTCTCTCAAGTTTTTACAACTAATATCACTTGTTGGTTTTTTTACTTTTATTATTGTGTTGTTAATATTAATATTTTTAGTGATAATTTTGTAATATTTTCTGTTCTTGGTTCAATTTTAAGCGTCTAACCCCGCCTCCGCCGCGCGTCCTTTTGGCTCGCCGGCTGAAAAATGGGGCGCAGCCAATTGTGACGACTCATCCGGTGCGATGGCTATAACCTTTCCCACCGGAAGCAGTCCTGTAAAGTAAACCCTGAGAGCTTCTGGAGGTGACAGCGCAGCTTCACATGTAACAAAAAGATGTCTAAAAGCACTAAAATAGTTCTGGTGTTTGGAGGCTTCATAACGGCGGTGGCCGCTGCGTTTTATCCCATATTTGTCTACCCTCTGACACATAAGGAGGAATACAGTAAGTAACCGCAAAGACTATGTTGTAAACAGTTAGCATTTTGTGTCATTTTGATGTCTAATTAAAGTCACAGTTAAACGCAGTGTTGTTTTTTCTCCCATTTAAATAAAATTAACCAATCAGAATCGACTTTGGGTAATTTCAACAATCGTTTTAATCGTTTCTTTTCGACGTCCTCCGGTTTGGGAGCAACAATAAGAATGGGTTTCTGTATTTTACTTGTTTGATTAGACATTCAACTCAATTCAGAATTACTTTATTTATCCTAGAGGAGAATTAAATGTTATAACGGATTATTCAAGTATCTTCAAAAAGTTGTGAGCTGGACGAACCTCTGGTAGCAGTCAGCCTTGCAGCGAATCTGAAGAGGCCTCTGACTGAAGACGCGTTAGGAAATACAAGAATGAGAATTAGCAACATTGTACTAGTGTTTTTCAGGAGTTCATTCATGAAAATATGTGACCACAGTGGAATATTTAACTTAGATTCTGTCGTCCTCTTCTAGGAGAAGTCCAGAAGGTGAACAGGGCAGGAATCAATCAGGCCGATATTCAGCCTGCAGGTAAGAAAGCTGCTGAAATTTAAAGTTCTGCTTGCTTTTATCTAACTTAAATGTCACTCCAAATCAGAAAAAAGTCAAACTGAATCCCCCCTCCCCCCCTCACACACACACACACACACACACACACAAAATCTTCTTTCCAAAATAGCAATAGTACCAACAGTGTAAATTTTTCATGCACACAGGTGCAGACATCTAGGTTTATATAACCAGTATGGTGAGAGTACTTATTTAAATTAATCAGAGCTTATTTACAATTATCTGATCCCACCTGGATCAGATAATTGAATCTGATCCAGGTACAATTTTTCGGAGCAAAAATTACCAAGTTGCTCCGATAGTATTTTTCCACCTTTTTTTTTTTTTTTTTTCAAATACATTAGGACAAACAATATCCAGTTCCCTTCCAGAGGAGTACCACCAAATACAACACAGTGGTTCTCCCAAAATGTACACACGTGGCACCTTGTGAAATACCAAGAGAGTATAAATAAAAATCAGCTAGAAAACTGAAAATGGAAAACTGAAAATCCTTTTCTCAATAGGATGAGGATTTAGAACAACCCTTCTAGATCTATAGAACCTCTGAGGGATGAGTTCGTTTGAAGAGGAGATCTAACGCAGAGGTGTCAAACTTTTCCGTTTGGCATTTTTTGTTTATATCCCTTGCCCAAAACATAAACTACATTGTTGAAATATACTTGATATGCAGTCAATTCTTCAATAGCAAAGGTGTCCAAAGTCAATCATCAAGACCGCTTGCACTGCCTGTCTTAGATGTTGCCCTAAGTCGGCACATATGAATCAAAACAATTGTTCTGCTAACGAGCTAAGTGGCATGCCGAGGAGGTGATTAAGTCGTTTGAATCAGCAGCTTTGGAGCTAAGACGCATCAGAAACCTGTAGAGTACTTACATCTAGGACTAGAGTGAAAAAGAGAGAAGAAGAAAAAATAAGGAAACACTACAGGAGAAACTCTCATATGGTTATAACCCAATCATTAATGTCTTCAGTTGAGAATTGGCACCACTATTGAAAGGTATTCTTGTGTTTTCTGAATTTTTGCACGGTTTGATGCGTTTTTTGTTTGTTTGTTTGTTTGTTTTGTTTATGTCTGAAGGTGTCAAGATCTGGTCCGATCCGTTCAAGCCTGTAGAGAAATGAAGACAGTGAGAAGTCCTGCTCACTGATGCTATTGAAATCATGAGTATGTTTTTGGAGTGCTTGGTGTGTGAATGAGTGAAATACTTACCGATTGTTTTGACGGCTTTGGATGCGTTTCTACTTAAATAAAGTCAACCATTAAAAATGTAATAAGTGATTGTGTTTTTTGTTGACCACAAGGGGGCGCACTATCCCCTCGTGTTCTGAAAGGCACTGAACCCGGGAAAGCTTTATTTTAAGGGAGGGGGTTGGGGGAGAATCTTTGTATTTCTAAAAGTCTCACTCTGGTATGCAGTATGTAAGTAATTATAATAAAATGTAAAAGTTTGTTTACACATCTCTTTTTGAGCCTCCTTTGACGTTTTATTTGCTTTTAGATGATGTGGGACTCATAAAATTACTTCAACAGCAGAAGGAGCGTAATGTGCAAGATGTTTTTTTTCCCTAAAATGGAAACCCAAGAGCCGAAGTTATTCTAAGACAGATCGGTTTGCATTATCGTCTCCCCGTCAAGAGACTTTGGGTTTAATACGCATATAGTATTATCTATAGGCTGAACTGACAGGGCAGATCCACGATTGGCCTTTCAGAAACCCACTCGATGTGGTCCAGACTCCCTTTACGAGACCACTAGTGGTGTAAAAGCAGAGAATTTCTAAACTGATTTTCTTTTTTTTTCTTCCCCCTTTCCTTCTGCACTTTTGTGGTTTCCTGGCATTGACCAGCTTCCACTTTAGGAGTTTTGTCCATCAAAGTACTTCTGGAGGAAGGATGGATTAAGAAAGAACCAAAGCATGTGTTTATGGTTCTTCAGAGATGCTACTTTCCTAAAGTCCCCCCCTTAAATCCTTCACGGTCCTCCGTGTGGCCTCCGCTTTTTTGGAGGGGGGGGATTTCTGGATTGTTGTTGCCAGTGATCGCCACTCTCCCCTCTGAGCTCCACTCCCCCACCACCAATCAACAACCCCCTTTTGTTTATGAGAGGTTGTTATTGTTGAACGGTGTTCAGAAACAAGAGAAAACTCAAGAGCGCGGCTGCTAAAGCAAATAAGAGCTGAGGCAAGGGGTGAGGGAGCGGGAGAAGAGGAGGGGAAGGGGCAGCTAAGAAGAGAACGAAAAAAAAAAGAAAAAGAAGCAGAAATTCCTCTCATTCCCCGCTGGTGTTTTCCAGATTCCTCAAGCGACAGCTCCGTGGCCGTGCGAGTGAAGTAAGCAACCAGAGGGGAAACTGAAGCGAACGACGAGAGGAAGAGAAGCGCATTCTTGTGGGGACGCGTCACCTCCACGCAGAATAGAAAAAGATACTCGATCTCTGCTGCTGAGCCGGGCAGGCCGTGAGGCGAGGGCCCTCAGCTTTGAGGCCCCCCTCCTCACGCCTTCATGAGTGACTGCTGGAGGAGTTGCGGACACGCAAATGCACTCCTTAAATCTCTCCTCTGAAAGCAGGGGCACCTTGGAGTTGATGGCCGCCTTTTCATAGTTGTGTGTGTGTGTGTGTGTGTGTGTGTGTGTGTGTGTTGTCTAGTCCTGTTGATGTGCTTCGCGTCACATTCTGTGGGATACGTATGGAGGGACAGCCATGTCTATAAAACACTCCAAGGGGTCACGGCGCACTTCAAACCAAACACCAACACAACAATATCGCCACCGCAGCTCTTTTTCCTCCCCGGCCATTAAGCCATCACACAAATCTCTCGCCGCTATTGAGGAAGGTTTGGAAAGTGGTGACACATCCTCGGAGCCCTCTGCATCTCGTAAAAGAAAAAAAAAAGCTAATTAGCTGAGGTTTCTTTCTAATTGCCATGGGAACAAGGGTCGGAACTGAAGGAAGGGAAAAGGAGAGAGGCTTTTGGAAGGGATTTGGCTTGTGCAACGATCAAAACATGAAGGGAAATTGATCTACTTGAAAGCAAGAAAAATATCTGAATAAACTGAAAAGTTGTCCTGTTAATCACCAGACTAAGATTTAGTTGTATAACCCAACTGCTTTGCATAGAGTCAACAAATTCTGGCAACTGTGAGCAGGTATTCAAGCCATGATGATTGGAGTCCCTCCATACTTCTTCTACGTTTGGTTTTGCTTTAGAAACAGCTTGCTTGATGTTTTCTATTGGATTAAAGACCGAGGATCAGGTCCTATTGTTCTATTGTTCTTACACCAAGATGCTGCTCACTTACTGGTGTGTGCTTTGGGGTTGTTGAAACACCCACTTCAAGGGCATTTCCTCTCTATTGCACACTGATGAAAATGGTTGAGAAAATTTCGTCCAAATATTGTATCATAAAATCCCATCAGAGAACCTTCACTCCAATGAAGTACAATGCTATTGGAGGTACAGTAAAGCTAAGACACGGTGCAATACTTTCAAATACTTACATAAATTACTTCTTCATTTGTCAAAGAGTCACTGCTTTACCATACGGCTATCACATATTGATAAACCGAAGAGGGGCAAAAATAAAAAATAACAAATTACCATACAGTTAATAAAGTTATCTTTTTTTGAATAACCTTTTATGCTGCTAAATGAGAGTATTTGTTTTTTCCAAACAACTGTGGCGTGAATTAAGTGACTGATAAACTGTGTGGACAAGCAGGTGCAGACAATGAATGGATGAATTCACCAACTTCATACAATGATTTACTTATACAGAATTAGCATCTCTTAACTTTTCTAGGACACCTAGTCGTAAAGTTGCCACGTAGGAGCATAATTTCTACCAAAAACAAAAGTTTGGGTGTACTGAGTATTTTCATTCTCTGTCAAAGTCCCCTATCATTAAAAATACTGATTGTACTTTTTCTGACAAACATCAAAAATGTACCTTTAGCCACCTGACCAAATTTCATCGACGTGCTCCATAAGTAAAGGTATCAGGGCTCCTCCTGTGCTTTGACAAAAAAAGATAAATAAAAAATACAACACAGTTGTGTTTCCTCTTACAAACCAAGCAGGGCCCAGGTTTGACATCTCAAACATACGACCTTGTAAAGCAGTTTACTGGAGTGCCGTCCACATTCTTGGATCTCAGCAGGCGCGCGGCTGTGGAAACAGACGGCTTCCGTCTGAAGCAACGTCGGGAAGAAGGAGAAAGACACCGGCTGGCCTCCCAGCAGGCCAGAGAGGTCGATCCCACACACCAATCCTGTCACTGGTATGGCCTAGAGTTAGCTGAGCCTGCAGCATCACTAGGTGACTAAAATGGTTTAATTGAACTCCAAACAATCCACCTGCCTTTTTTTGTTTATATTTTGCCATCACATTGTACCCATTTTCTCTTTTTACAATCACAATCTTTCATCCAGACTAAAATCTAATAAAGATTTAGTTGTAATTTGGTCATTTGTAGGCATTTTAGTTTCAATATAGATTTAAGTGAAATCGAAGGACTTGTTTCCACAATCGGTTTCTCCGAAGCTTCCCAGAACATTTTTACGCACAATGGCAGTTTGTGTGTGTGTTATGTCCGTTTGTTTTTAATACCTAGTGGGGACCATTTTCCTGACAGATGTACGCTGTGGGGACCCACTGCTCCTTGTGGGGAAACATTGTTTTTGGGTCAGGGGTCAGATTTAGGACTAAGGTGTGAATTGAGTTTTGATTAGGGTTAGGGTTAGGTATGTAATGGTTAGGGTTAGGGTTATGATAAGGGTAAGGTACAGGCTGTAGAAATGAATGGAAGTCAATGGGGGACTTAAAACCTTAAAAGGTGAAAAGAGCAACACAAGAACAATCAAGTTTTATGATTTCCTTCTTCTTATATCTGTAGGTTAAAAACATTTCTTTATAGGTAACATATTTAGAATGTAACGGACTTAGCTTATTATGGAACACAGATTTACTTTTGTTATTTGAAACTTCAGATTAAGTCTAATTTCTCCAAATCATCCAGCCATTCCACGTGTTTTAAATTTGATCTAATTGCATCTAAACTCCCCCAGAGTTTTACTGCTTTTATCCATGAACAGTAAAATCAATCATTCTATGGAAATTGGGACAAAAAATGTTCCAACAACACAATTGGTGGTGGCAGCATCATGCTATTGTGTGTATTATTTTTATTTATGTTTTTTTAGAACCTGGAAAAACTTGAGACTCTGGTCAACGACGCAGAGTTGTAGTGTTCAGATCAAAGCTGCAGGCCTAGTCAAAGTCCCGACCTTGATACAAATAGCAAACCAGAGGTCTGACTTGAAAAGTAATTGGCAGAACTTTCAACCCCCATTTGTGCAAAAGATTTTCCGCTGTAATTGCAGCACAATGATACAAAAAAAGTGGTTGTTTTGTGAGAAAATATGAAAAAGCTCAAATGGCACCAATACTTTTGCGTATCTCCCTAATACTCAGAGTATTTATGTTCTGTTTTCAATACAAATATGAGATTTTTCATTTTAGAGCATTACACTTGATAAATCTCCCATAGAAAGGCAAAAACATGTCGGAACAAAGAGGGCTCAGATGCACTCGTGGCTTAACTTAATGAAGCCCCGTTTCTTCACGACTCCTCAGACGCTGAGCGTGATTAAGCAACACTTCTGTGTGAGGTAAGTAGGAAATTTTTAAATGTGGCTTCCAGAGTGCCAAAAGCCTGTCTGCTGGCCACTATCCACGAGCGGACCTCAGGAAGAAACATTTGAGCAATCAGTTAGAGTACAAAGTTTTAAAAAGGCTTTAATATTTCCTGTATTTTTATATGATTTTTCCCCCTCTTCCCTTCAATGGAGAGGAAAATCTCTCTTATAGGCCAATGTATTTCTGTTTTAAAGTGGTTGTCTCTCGTTTGATTGATTTTTTGGAAACAAAATGCTGCAAACCACAATTACATTTCACTTAGGGCTCTTTCTCTCTCTCTCTGTCTCTCTCTCTCTGACACACACACACACACACACACACACACACACACGTGAAATATTATCATCACCCATCCCAAGCACACACCACTACATCACGGCCCGCACGTGTGTGCAGGGCCGGCCGTCAATCAGCGGTGTATGGCAGGTTTCCNGTTTTTTTTTTAGATGTTTATCATGCAAATATGTCATTTTGTATAGACCTCTCCTGGGTTTTAATAAAAAATAATTCAAAGAAAAATCTACAACATAAAAGTCAGAAGTTAGACGATATACGTAAATAATAAGTAATAAGCGACACCGATACTATATTTACTTGGTATCGAATCGACACCAAAATATGCAGCGTCGCACTTCTAGTCAGTACAGATAGCTAATCATGTGATTGTAGATACGTGTCCATACTTGTTTCTTTTGAGTGTCCGAGGCCACTGAGTCCCACCACAGTCTGAAAAACTCCTGCTCCACAGAGATAAATCTGCGCTCCTTCACCTTTGACAGCTCCTCCGTCACGCTGCTGTACACGTTGGCCGCATAGGCGTGCATACTCTCCTACAGGACACACTCATGTTTAGAATAAATAAAACAGCACTCTATAGCACGATTGTACCATGAACACAACAACCTGGATGGTGTACACCCAGCCTACATCCATGTGGCTGTGAGGAATCACAAATGTTTGAATGGGCTGATCTTCTCCGAACGTTTTTCCCGAACTGAACCAAAAACTGAACACGATGAGGGATAAAAGATGCATTTTGTCAGCTCAAAAAGGCGACAGGAGCTTTGGCGATGAGCTCCCTAGTGTTCACCAACACTTCCTCATGTCCTTATTATTGTTTTGTAAAAAGCATGTGACTGGACTCGCCTCCTTTACAGTCAGCCGTCGGATGATCTAGATAGCAGCGTCGACCATGCGGCGTGGGAGGAGTTTAGCAACTGGTAGAGCTGGTCAGAGGTTCATTGGTTGAGTGAAATCCATTTAATGAAAGAAGTAGGGATAAAGATTGAGGAATACACATGTATCAATAACTCCACTGTAGTAATCTGTTTTTTGTATTACTATTTTATCAACTTTGTTTTGTTATATCAAAAGTTGTGTGCTTCTGACCAACTTATTTTAATGTACCTATTCTTTTGTTATTGGTTCAGTAAAATCCATTTATTATAAATTACTTTTTTATATCTTAAAACTTAACATATATGTGTTTTAAGTTTATTCTGTATTCATTCAGTTTTTCTTCTGTTCCATGCTTTGTTGTTCCTTTTGTCATTGGCTTAATAAAGTCAACTGGAAAATAAACATAAAAAAAAGAATATGTAGATTACTACTTAAAGTAGTGTATTATTTATCTTATTCTCTCAAGTTTTTACAACTAATATCACTTGTTGGTTTTTTTACTTTTATTATTGTGTTGTTAATATTAATATTTTTAGTGATAATTTTGTAATATTTTCTGTTCTTGGTTCAATTTTAAGCGTCTAACCCCGCCTCCGCCGCGCGTCCTTTTGGCTCGCCGGCTGAAAAATGGGGCGCAGCCAATTGTGACGACTCATCCGGTGCGATGGCTATAACCTTTCCCACCGGAAGCAGTCCTGTAAAGTAAACCCTGAGAGCTTCTGGAGGTGACAGCGCAGCTTCACATGTAACAAAAAGATGTCTAAAAGCACTAAAATAGTTCTGGTGTTTGGAGGCTTCATAACGGCGGTGGCCGCTGCGTTTTATCCCATATTTGTCTACCCTCTGACACATAAGGAGGAATACAGTAAGTAACCGCAAAGACTATGTTGTAAACAGTTAGCATTTTGTGTCATTTTGATGTCTAATTAAAGTCACAGTTAAACGCAGTGTTGTTTTTTCTCCCATTTAAATAAAATTAACCAATCAGAATCGACTTTGGGTAATTTCAACAATCGTTTTAATCGTTTCTTTTCGACGTCCTCCGGTTTGGGAGCAACAATAAGAATGGGTTTCTGTATTTTGCTTGTTTGATTAGACATTCAACTCAATTCAGAATTACTTTATTTATCCTAGAGGAGAATTAAATGTTATAACGGATTATTCAAGTATCTTCAAAAAGTTGTGAGCTGGACGAACCTCTGGTAGCAGTCAGCCTTGCAGCGAATCTGAAGAGGCCTCTGACTGAAGACGCGTTAGGAAATACAAGAATGAGAATTAGCAACATTGTACTAGTGTTTTTCAGGAGTTCATTCATGAAAATATGTGACCACAGTGGAATATTTAACTTAGATTCTGTCGTCCTCTTCTAGGAGAAGTCCAGAAGGTGAACAGGGCAGGAATCAATCAGGCCGATATTCAGCCTGCAGGTAAGAAAGCTGCTGAAATTTAAAGTTCTGCTTGCTTTTATCTAACTTAAATGTCACTCCAAATCAGAAAAAAGTCAAACTGAATCCCCCCTCCCCCCCTCACACACACACACACACACACACACACAAAATCTTCTTTCCAAAATAGCAATAGTACCAACAGTGTAAATTTTTCATGCACACAGGTGCAGACATCTAGGTTTATATAACCAGTATGGTGAGAGTACTTATTTAAATTAATCAGAGCTTATTTACAATTATCTGATCCCACCTGGATCAGATAATTGAATCTGATCCAGGTACAATTTTTCGGAGCAAAAATTACCAAGTTGCTCCGATAGTATTTTTCCACCTTTTTTTTTTTTTTTTTTCAAATACATTAGGACAAACAATATCCAGTTCCCTTCCAGAGGAGTACCACCAAATACAACACAGTGGTTCTCCCAAAATGTACACACGTGGCACCTTGTGAAATACCAAGAGAGTATAAATAAAAATCAGCTAGAAAACTGAAAATGGAAAACTGAAAATCCTTTTCTCAATAGGATGAGGATTTAGAACAACCCTTCTAGATCTATAGAACCTCTGAGGGATGAGTTCGTTTGAAGAGGAGATCTAACGCAGAGGTGTCAAACTTTTCCGTTTGGCATTTTTTGTTTATATCCCTTGCCCAAAACATAAACTACATTGTTGAAATATACTTGATATGCAGTCAATTCTTCAATAGCAAAGGTGTCCAAAGTCAATCATCAAGACCGCTTGCACTGCCTGTCTTAGATGTTGCCCTAAGTCGGCACATATGAATCAAAACAATTGTTCTGCTAACGAGCTAAGTGGCATGCCGAGGAGGTGATTAAGTCGTTTGAATCAGCAGCTTTGGAGCTAAGACGCATCAGAAACCTGTAGAGTACTTACATCTAGGACTAGAGTGAAAAAGAGAGAAGAAGAAAAAATAAGGAAACACTACAGGAGAAACTCTCATATGGTTATAACCCAATCATTAATGTCTTCAGTTGAGAATTGGCACCACTATTGAAAGGTATTCTTGTGTTTTCTGAATTTTTGCACGGTTTGATGCGTTTTTTGTTTGTTTGTTTGTTTGTTTTGTTTATGTCTGAAGGTGTCAAGATCTGGTCCGATCCGTTCAAGCCTGTAGAGAAATGAAGACAGTGAGAAGTCCTGCTCACTGATGCTATTGAAATCATGAGTATGTTTTTGGAGTGCTTGGTGTGTGAATGAGTGAAATACTTACCGATTGTTTTGACGGCTTTGGATGCGTTTCTACTTAAATAAAGTCAACCATTAAAAATGTAATAAGTGATTGTGTTTTTTGTTGACCACAAGGGGGCGCACTATCCCCTCGTGTTCTGAAAGGCACTGAACCCGGGAAAGCTTTATTTTAAGGGAGGGGGTTGGGGGAGAATCTTTGTATTTCTAAAAGTCTCACTCTGGTATGCAGTATGTAAGTAATTATAATAAAATGTAAAAGTTTGTTTACACATCTCTTTTTGAGCCTCCTTTGACGTTTTATTTGCTTTTAGATGATGTGGGACTCATAAAATTACTTCAACAGCAGAAGGAGCGTAATGTGCAAGATGTTTTTTTTCCCTAAAATGGAAACCCAAGAGCCGAAGTTATTCTAAGACAGATCGGTTTGCATTATCGTCTCCCCGTCAAGAGACTTTGGGTTTAATACGCATATAGTATTATCTATAGGCTGAACTGACAGGGCAGATCCACGATTGGCCTTTCAGAAACCCACTCGATGTGGTCCAGACTCCCTTTACGAGACCACTAGTGGTGTAAAAGCAGAGAATTTCTAAACTGATTTTCTTTTTTTTTCTTCCCCCTTTCCTTCTGCACTTTTGTGGTTTCCTGGCATTGACCAGCTTCCACTTTAGGAGTTTTGTCCATCAAAGTACTTCTGGAGGAAGGATGGATTAAGAAAGAACCAAAGCATGTGTTTATGGTTCTTCAGAGATGCTACTTTCCTAAAGTCCCCCCCTTAAATCCTTCACGGTCCTCCGTGTGGCCTCCGCTTTTTTGGAGGGGGGGGATTTCTGGATTGTTGTTGCCAGTGATCGCCACTCTCCCCTCTGAGCTCCACTCCCCCACCACCAATCAACAACCCCCTTTTGTTTATGAGAGGTTGTTATTGTTGAACGGTGTTCAGAAACAAGAGAAAACTCAAGAGCGCGGCTGCTAAAGCAAATAAGAGCTGAGGCAAGGGGTGAGGGAGCGGGAGAAGAGGAGGGGAAGGGGCAGCTAAGAAGAGAACGAAAAAAAAAAGAAAAAGAAGCAGAAATTCCTCTCATTCCCCGCTGGTGTTTTCCAGATTCCTCAAGCGACAGCTCCGTGGCCGTGCGAGTGAAGTAAGCAACCAGAGGGGAAACTGAAGCGAACGACGAGAGGAAGAGAAGCGCATTCTTGTGGGGACGCGTCACCTCCACGCAGAATAGAAAAAGATACTCGATCTCTGCTGCTGAGCCGGGCAGGCCGTGAGGCGAGGGCCCTCAGCTTTGAGGCCCCCCTCCTCACGCCTTCATGAGTGACTGCTGGAGGAGTTGCGGACACGCAAATGCACTCCTTAAATCTCTCCTCTGAAAGCAGGGGCACCTTGGAGTTGATGGCCGCCTTTTCATAGTTGTGTGTGTGTGTGTGTGTGTGTGTGTGTGTGTGTGTTGTCTAGTCCTGTTGATGTGCTTCGCGTCACATTCTGTGGGATACGTATGGAGGGACAGCCATGTCTATAAAACACTCCAAGGGGTCACGGCGCACTTCAAACCAAACACCAACACAACAATATCGCCACCGCAGCTCTTTTTCCTCCCCGGCCATTAAGCCATCACACAAATCTCTCGCCGCTATTGAGGAAGGTTTGGAAAGTGGTGACACATCCTCGGAGCCCTCTGCATCTCGTAAAAGAAAAAAAAAAGCTAATTAGCTGAGGTTTCTTTCTAATTGCCATGGGAACAAGGGTCGGAACTGAAGGAAGGGAAAAGGAGAGAGGCTTTTGGAAGGGATTTGGCTTGTGCAACGATCAAAACATGAAGGGAAATTGATCTACTTGAAAGCAAGAAAAATATCTGAATAAACTGAAAAGTTGTCCTGTTAATCACCAGACTAAGATTTAGTTGTATAACCCAACTGCTTTGCATAGAGTCAACAAATTCTGGCAACTGTGAGCAGGTATTCAAGCCATGATGATTGGAGTCCCTCCATACTTCTTCTACGTTTGGTTTTGCTTTAGAAACAGCTTGCTTGATGTTTTCTATTGGATTAAAGACCGAGGATCAGGTCCTATTGTTCTATTGTTCTTACACCAAGATGCTGCTCACTTACTGGTGTGTGCTTTGGGGTTGTTGAAACACCCACTTCAAGGGCATTTCCTCTCTATTGCACACTGATGAAAATGGTTGAGAAAATTTCGTCCAAATATTGTATCATAAAATCCCATCAGAGAACCTTCACTCCAATGAAGTACAATGCTATTGGAGGTACAGTAAAGCTAAGACACGGTGCAATACTTTCAAATACTTACATAAATTACTTCTTCATTTGTCAAAGAGTCACTGCTTTACCATACGGCTATCACATATTGATAAACCGAAGAGGGGCAAAAATAAAAAATAACAAATTACCATACAGTTAATAAAGTTATCTTTTTTTGAATAACCTTTTATGCTGCTAAATGAGAGTATTTGTTTTTTCCAAACAACTGTGGCGTGAATTAAGTGACTGATAAACTGTGTGGACAAGCAGGTGCAGACAATGAATGGATGAATTCACCAACTTCATACAATGATTTACTTATACAGAATTAGCATCTCTTAACTTTTCTAGGACACCTAGTCGTAAAGTTGCCACGTAGGAGCATAATTTCTACCAAAAACAAAAGTTTGGGTGTACTGAGTATTTTCATTCTCTGTCAAAGTCCCCTATCATTAAAAATACTGATTGTACTTTTTCTGACAAACATCAAAAATGTACCTTTAGCCACCTGACCAAATTTCATCGACGTGCTCCATAAGTAAAGGTATCAGGGCTCCTCCTGTGCTTTGACAAAAAAAGATAAATAAAAAATACAACACAGTTGTGTTTCCTCTTACAAACCAAGCAGGGCCCAGGTTTGACATCTCAAACATACGACCTTGTAAAGCAGTTTACTGGAGTGCCGTCCACATTCTTGGATCTCAGCAGGCGCGCGGCTGTGGAAACAGACGGCTTCCGTCTGAAGCAACGTCGGGAAGAAGGAGAAAGACACCGGCTGGCCTCCCAGCAGGCCAGAGAGGTCGATCCCACACACCAATCCTGTCACCGGTATGGCCTAGAGTTAGCTGAGCCTGCAGCATCACTAGGTGACTAAAATGGTTTAATTGAACTCCAAACAATCCACCTGCCTTTTTTTGTTTATATTTTGCCATCACATTGTACCCATTTTCTCTTTTTACAATCACAATCTTTCATCCAGACTAAAATCTAATAAAGATTTAGTTGTAATTTGGTCATTTGTAGGCATTTTAGTTTCAATATAGATTTAAGTGAAATCGAAGGACTTGTTTCCACAATCGGTTTCTCCGAAGCTTCCCAGAACATTTTTACGCACAATGGCAGTTTGTGTGTGTGCTATGTCCGTTTGTTTTTAATACCTAGTGGGGACCATTTTCCTGACAGATGTACGCTGTGGGGACCCACTGCTCCTTGTGGGGAAACATTGTTTTTGGGTCAGGGGTCAGATTTAGGACTAAGGTGTGAATTGAGTTTTGATTAGGGTTAGGGTTAGGTATGTAATGGTTAGGGTTAGGGTTATGATAAGGGTAAGGTACAGGCTGTAGAAATGAATGGAAGTCAATGGGGGACTTAAAACCTTAAAAGGTGAAAAGAGCAACACAAGAACAATCAAGTTTTATGATTTCCTTCTTCTTATATCTGTAGGTTAAAAACATTTCTTTATAGGTAACATTTAGAATGTAACGGACTTAGCTTATTATGGAACACAGATTTACTTTTGTTATTTGAAACTTCAGATTAAGTCTAATTTCTCCAAATCATCCAGCCATTCCACGTGTTTTAAATTTGATCTAATTGCATCTAAACTCCCCCAGAGTTTTACTGCTTTTATCCATGAACAGTAAAATCAATCATTCTATGGAAATTGGGACAAAAAATGTTCCAACAACACAATTGGTGTTGGCAGCATCATGCTATTGTGTGTATTATTTTTATTTATGTTTTTTTAGAACCTGGAAAAACTTGAGACTCTGGTCAACGACGCAGAGTTGTAGTGTTCAGATCAAAGCTGCAGGCCTAGTCAAAGTCCCGACCTTGATACAAATTGCAAACCAGAGGTCTGACTTGAAAAGTAATTGGCAGAACTTTCAACCCCCATTTGTGCAAAAGATTTTCCGCTGTAATTGCAGCACAATGATACAAAAAAAGTGGTTGTTTTGTGAGAAAATATGAAAAAGCTCAAATGGCACCAATACTTTTGCGTATCTCCCTAATACTCAGAGTATTTATGTTCTGTTTTCAATACAAATATGAGATTTTTCATTTTAGAGCATTACACTTGATAAATCTCCCATAGAAAGGCAAAAACATGTCGGAACAAAGAGGGCTCAGATGCACTCGTGGCTTAACTTAATGAAGCCCCGTTTCTTCACGACTCCTCAGACGCTGAGCGTGATTAAGCAACACTTCTGTGTGAGGTAAGTAGGAAATTTTTAAATGTGGCTTCCAGAGTGCCAAAAGCCTGTCTGCTGGCCACTATCCACGAGCGGACCTCAGGAAGAAACATTTGAGCAATCAGTTAGAGTACAAAGTTTTAAAAAGGCTTTAATATTTCCTGTATTTTTATATGATTTTTCCCCCTCTTCCCTTCAATGGAGAGGAAAATCTCTCTTATAGGCCAATGTATTTCTGTTTTAAAGTGGTTGTCTCTCGTTTGATTGATTTTTTGGAAACAAAATGCTGCAAACCACAATTACATTTCACTTAGGGCTCTTTCTCTCTCTCTCTGTCTCTCTCTCTCTGACACACACACACACACACACACACACACACACACGTGAAATATTATCATCACCCATCCCAAGCACACACCACTACATCACGGCCCGCACGTGTGTGCAGGGCCGGCCGTCAATCAGCGGTGTATGGCAGGTTTCCGTTTTACAGACCCATTACAATCTTTAAAAACGTCTTTTTGCACCAGAACTGCAGGCCGGCTGTTGATTTAGGCAGGGTTACCGACAACCAGGGCCAGAGCTGTAAGCGATCACGCTATCCTTTTCCAAAAGCTCTCGAAAAAAAAAAAAGCCAGGAAGAGAGAAGAGTGGAGGGAGAAGTGGACATGATTCATCTGCCACCTTAATGCCTGACACATGCGTTCGCTTAAACGACTCTGCAGCCTATCAAAGTCATCACTCACTTAAATGAAAATGTGGAAAGCTCTCACAACTACTTTTATTATTATTCTTATTCTTATTATTATTCTTAGTGGAGCTGTTTTCATTCATATTTCCTGGTGGGACATTTTTTTCTTCTTCTTCTTCCATTCAGTTTGAGGGACTCCTTCAAAACAGGGCCTAAGAATTACATTAGGAGCACAAGATAATGTACGCCGTCTCACGGAGCTCGTTAACAGCGTGTTATGCAATAAACATTTTTTTAAAAACGGTCAAATGTGCAACGAGGATGATCTAATGTGACACACAGAGAGTCATGTTTTAGTTTAGCTCGGCGTGCAGCAGGACTGAATGAGTCACAGTGTTTTCATTTGGCTACACAGGTTGTTACGATCCGGTTTAAATAGAAAGATGATTAAACTTTTGGCTTTGCGTGATTCACGCTCGTTAAAACGTTTCACGTGTCACATCGTTGCAACAGAACACAAAGGGCAGGACAATTCCTCAGCGGATGAGAAACAATCCACGCTTCTCTGTTTTGATTTGCTTTGTAAATGAAAATTTTAAAACTACGGTATGCATCTGAATCTGCCCCCTTTACTCTGACAACCACCAATAAAATCCAGATCAGTAAGTTCCCTTGTGATGTCGTCTATTACACGACCTCACAAGTACCGCAGACATGATCGTCCATCTGAACTGAAAGGTCGGGCAAAGAAGGTTCACACAACAAGTTCGTAAAGTGATAAAACAAAATATAGCAAGATTGACAATATCAACAGGAGTAGTAAAAATAATAATAATATACTGTGTTGTCATTAGAAATATCAAACTCACAATATGCAACTGAATTAAAATAAAAATGTTAGAATGTCCTAGTGAAAGTCCAGTCCTAATTGAGAATTTGTCAGAAATACTTTTCTTTTAGTCTAAAAGAATCTAAAAGGAATAAAATAAAATAAATCAGTCTTCGCCTCTTCCATACAGCTAGAAACATAACGCAGAAGAAGATTAGAGGCAGAATAAAAATACACGCCACACTTTCCAGATTTTCACTTATAAAGAATTTCGAAATCCACGTGTCGTTTCCCACCTGCATTTATCAGATACTTCCATCCGAAACGCTGAGCGGTTCCATACGTTGAAGTTTGTGGGTGTGACGTTATAAAACATTGGAAAAGAGGAAGGAGATTTAATTGTCCTTGAACTGAGCCAGTTTAACACCTGTCGCGTGTTGAGCTGCATCTAAACTCGACGTTTTCATTTCGAGCAAACGCCGTGCGGTTGTCGAGCGCCTGCGTGTTTCATCAGGGCCTCGAGGATATGACAGCCGAACAGATGACTTGGTTCTGAGTGGGAATTCTGGGAAAGTCGAGGAATTTTGGACGCCTTGACGGAAGACAGACTGTCTCCTCCTTTGCTGCTTCCCCACCGAGCGAGAGGAGGAAGAGTAGGAGGAAGAGGAGGAGAAGGTGCAGTTCTGCAGTGTGTCCATGCAGTGGGAGTTGAAGGCGTCCTGAGGGAGCTGACCCAGAACAATGACAGGTTTTGCAGGGCTAGAGCCAAGCATGTGACCCCGAAATGTGGCTAATATCAAACTTTAACCAGCACTGATTCCAGCTAACGTCCAGATTTAATTCAACAAGGACAGTTTAATTTCAAGTAGTCTAAAAAAAAAAAATTCACTTACAATCTCACGTTAGTAATCTGTAAGGAATCGCTTATTGTCATGTGTGTTGGAACAACTGTGTTGCGGTTTTTGTTTTTTTCTGACAGCTGTAAGACAGAGCAGGAGGACTGAAAATTATCCAGACAGTGAGTGTGGTGTTCAAGTGTGCAGCTGTTAGTCCTGCATGCCAGCAAGAGAGATATGCTCTTTTATTTTTATTTTTTTTACAGTTATAGGACATTTTTCTTCAGATAACACTCAAAAAAGGAGTAAAGGTTTCACATTTGCAGAGGCTTGGATAGTTTTGGAAAGCAGAGTGAAGCTGAATGAAAGTGAAGATGATGACTGCTTGCTTTATGACTTGGCTCCCTAAAGGCTCGTCGTCTTCATCGGAGACTCGCAGATGAGATTTCAATATCTGACCTCATCTGGTGCTGGAACAATGTGATAATGAAGCAAGAATCTTTCGTTTCAGTTTTTCATTGAAGTTTAATGCGTACGATCGGGCGTATGATGAGCTTGTCTGTTTTTTTTTAAATATTATTTTTATTTTTTTAGCAGAAATATTGATGGAAGTTCAAATCGTCACAGTCTGTGGTCGAATGTGCCTGGAAAGCAAAAGGTTTTAATGACTAATCCAAGGCTGAGAGACGAAAACAAACATGGCCAGCTAATATTACAAGAGGAAAAGAAAAATGACCACAACGAATGATGCTGTAACATTCAAAAGATGCATTGTGCTGCACAGACAATCAGGATCGCAATCAATCTTTTTAATCCAACAAAAATACTATCTAACGGATGATTTATGATTATCACACCAATCTATATTCGCTATCGATTCTAACTGAGTTGAGAGACATGCAAAGATGGTATAAAGATAATTCTGAGTGCTACTAAAGCTTCCCCACTGAGCAACAGACTTTATTTTCCTGCAAAGGCTAAACTTCATTTCGACACGAGGGAATGGTAAGTCTGTTTATAACCACGGTGAAGATTTGATCTAAAATTTGCTTAAACTGCTACTAAAATTTAGCCTAGAAAGCAGGAGAATGTCAAAGAGAGACTCATTAATTTCATTAAAAATGAATTTTGTCCTTTCCGTTTTTGGCATTGCTCTGATAAAATCAATGTGAAGAAAGATTCAAACTAAATCTGTGCACGGACTTTGGACAAATACTGAGCAAATGTTCTAACAGTGTGTGAGTTTTAGGAAGGAGTCGTCAAGAGAGCCTGATCAGCCAATCGGAGGCCTTCTACTGAGATCAACAGCCAATGAGAAAAATGGATTCTATTACTTATTCTGCCACATTCTTTAGAATTAGATCGACAAAAAACATAAACAAATTATTCTGGTGGACAAACCTTCCTTCTTCCTGGAGCTGTTTCATTCTTTCTGTTCAATAAAAATATTTTACAAGTAACTAGTTATGGATTGTTTAAAAAAAAAATCCATATCTAAAAATAAGCAAAACAAAACAAAACAAAAAAAACCCAAACATAATTCTTATTAAAAAAAAAAACATAAAAGAAATACAAAACCGATGTGCTTACAAAGATTCAGTCTCTTTCAGCTAAACATTTTAGAGCCATGAAAACAAAGATTCAGGACGGCCGTCGGCGTTGTGGCTAACGCAGTTCTTGCCCGTGATTGGTCAAATCTGACGCTCATGCACGCGACAAAGCACCAAGACGTATCTGCTACTGAACAAAGGATAATAGTTCAGCATGGAGCAGATGTTGAACTGTGATATTGTCAAATAAAACCTGACTATAACAAATTCATTGCATAGAAATACAAAAAAAAAGAAAAAGCAGGGAACAATCTCCGCACAAACACCGATCCCCAAACATGTCAGACACAGACTCATTGCAGGAACAAAGTTTTAGTTGCTTTCCCCTGTCTGCCTCTGACCGCCGTATTTGTTTCAGTTTAAAGTTTTCTTTGCCAGGTTGTTAAAGTCAGTGGTTGTGCTGGCAGTAGCAGACGATGGAGGAATGCCTACAAACGAGAGGAGAAAATGACTCTCGATTCTGGATTTGTAACCAGTGGCTGACATCTGTTTCAGCCGTACGGGAACAACTATATCAATCTCGAAGAAAACAGTCCCGGAGGGTTTTTTCCCCCCCCTTCTTCTTCTTTTTCTAACATATCTGTCAGACAAATAAAAGAACGCTTCAATTATCTAGAAATCAGCAGAACAGATCAGGTCTATTCTGCTCACAAGCCTTTCTTTAGCTACATGTTTTAAATGCGGTGCGATAACCATGTTTTAGTTAAAGAAAAAACAAAAGTATTTTGTATTTATTTTCTTTCAAATTAAAACATGACACTTCAGAAGCTTTTAGGAGTATTTCTACTTTTTTTTATTGTTTAGACTAAAATTTAACAGAAAAAAAAAAGCAAAATGTCGAAGAAAGAAATCTAAACATTTCTGGGAGGATAAAGCTGGAATGTGGGGAGAACAAATACTTCACACAAAGACTTGCAGCAGTTTTCTTTTAGAGCATTTTGACTGGACTTTGACTGGGCCATTTCAGCACAGGAATATGCTTCGATTGATCTCTGGGTTTATGTTTAGGGTTGTTGGGGTTTTTTTTCATCATCAGAAAAAGTTAACTTGTCAGAAACTGCTGCCCACCACAGGCCACTGGACACAATGCTGGTAGGTTATAAACTAGTGACTAGGAAACTGGAAAACATAGAGGATTAGTGTCAAAAAAGAGAACAAAAGCTTCCAGACATTTGCTCCAGGAGTCCCTTACATTTCTGATCCGCAGAAGAAACTCGTGATCGGATGGTTCTACCAGCTGGTTTGGTTAAGTTTAATTGAATTCTGGTCAACTGTCTTTTCCTTGACATCATACAATCCATCACGGCCAGGACAGAAAAATAAACTTTTTTTTATATTTTTTTATTCTTGGACCAGTAGTGCAGTTGCTAAATACTGGGACCACGTTCCTGGTTCTGACCACCAGATATCTGGTCATTGCCAAACCGTCGGTGTTTGTTTTCTCCTCTCAAATTGGAAGTAATACATCTGCTCAGTGGCCGAAGGTCGGCGATATTTGAAATATCATCTCGTCCTATTTAAAGTGCTGCTGTTGGTGACGTGAACCTGAGCTGGGTTTAGGATTGCGTTACAAGACTAAACTGTAATTACTCCTGCTGGCGTAGCTTCGAGTTCTTCTGGAGAACTTGAGATTTAATTAGGGAGCCGTTTGATCTGATCGACTCGACGCTGGGCTTGTCTCGGATTTCCTCCTACCTGGTTCCTGCGCTTCTTAAAGAGGCTGTACCCAAGACTGGTTTCGCAAAACATGAGACTTCCTTTGGTCTTATCTCAGATGACTCGAGGCCTGACCTGAACCCGCCTTTCGGGACACAAGACGTCTTA
Source organism: Poecilia formosa (assembly GCF_000485575.1). Taxonomy (NCBI): domain Eukaryota; kingdom Metazoa; phylum Chordata; class Actinopteri; order Cyprinodontiformes; family Poeciliidae; genus Poecilia; species Poecilia formosa. The sequence goes on along the minus strand of NW_006799980.1, from coordinate 2,599,547 downwards.
CTGCAACTTTATTTGTTCTCATTTTAGAACTATCCTTAAATAGATTTGTTTTATTTACTTTTTTTTAATTTCATTTGGGTTACGCAGAGTCATTATTGGTAGTCAGTGTTTTTCCTGGAGCAGGCACCAGTCAGAGCGAACTCGGTTTGAAACTTTTTAGCAAAAGATTGCTACTCTGTTCACCTATCTCACCTTATCAGGCAGGCTTTTGCTCAAAATAAAACACCAAAAATTCATCAAGCGGAAACTAAGCTTTGCTTCATTTTTTTCGTGCCTTTTTTTTTTTTTACCATGCTATGTATGTAAGTGTTCTCTTTTTATGATTTTGTTTGGTGTATTTAGTGTTATGTTTGCAATTTGATCTTATTTCTGGAAAATGTCTTTTGAGTGTTTTGAAAAGTGCTATGCAAGTAAAATGTATTGTTTTTATTACAATTATTACTCTGGTAAAAGAAACAGCATGATGTTGTGATTAGCTGGATGTACATGTACTATGTTTTTATTGAATTACTGAAATGAATTAAACTTTCGAAGATATTCCTGTTTACTGAGATGCGTCCGTGTGCACCTTTAATCAGAGATGAGCTAAGGTAAAACTTGAGATTTATGAAACTTTTGTCTTATTAGTAAAAACTTGTAAAGGAAACATTTTTTGTAGATTTTCAACATCGAGATTACCTTAGAAAAAGACGAGCATAAAAACCAAACAGAGCAGAGAAGTTATTCTACACTGATCTGGGAATATGTAAAGCACAGGTTGGAAGATCTTAACTATTTTTTTTTTTTTTAGCAAGAGTGTCTAATTTTCTAAAAAAAAAAAAAAAAAAAAAAAACCCACTTATTAAAATGTTGTCCTTTAGAGCTGTTTGTCTTGTCCTTTGGATGTTTTAAGTATACCCCTGCTAACCAATCTTAAAAAAAAAAAAAAGAATCCTCTTGAAATTTACTTCCAAATCAATTGAGGCCACAATTTAAAACTGATTTTGAACTGCTGCTAAAGCCTCACCTGCGTCTGGGCTCAGACTCGACCGTGAAAACATAACTTAGCGAATCACCCTGCTCTTAAAAAGAGCTGCAGCGGACAGGTTCATAAATCACCCTAAGGAAATCCTACTATTTTATCCATCTGCATCGCTTTAAAGCCTCGGAAAAAGATCCACTGCTCCACCGCTGCTGAAAAACTTCATTATTCCCTCCATTCATTGCCTTTATTTGCAGCCTTGCGTTAAAAATAAACCTCGGTCGTGTCATGTGCATAACCCGAAACCTAACCACGGGATTAAATAGTACCCATATGCCCTGATGTCAGGAAGGAAATTTGCAAAAACGATTGAGTTGCACATTTAAACCTCATCCTTACATTTTGTCCTAAGGTTACGCTTTCACTGTTTAATGCCTTTCCGCAGGAGAAAGCCACCCTGAGATGAAAGCGCCATCACATCCCACCTGAGCTGCAAACGATCTCTTCCTTTCGGCCTGCCAGCTTTCTTTGTGGTCTCCCTTCTTCCCCGCTCCCTGGTCTCCTCATCCATCCATCCCTCGGTTTGAGCTCCAGTCAGAAGAGAGAGAGGAAGAGAGAAGCAAACCACATGTTTCAGGGAGGATTCCTCTGCGGGCAGAATCCAAGACCAAAGTACCCCCAGCTCTCCTGCCCCCCTGGCATCACTTAGCTGTACCCTGTCATTAGGAACAAGGATGGCTGATTTGTGTTGGAACGGGGGCCTTTATTAGAGCAGGATGGCTGCAGACAGAGAGGAAGGAGTTGGGGGGGAGCGGGAGGGGGGAACACGCTGGAATGATGTCATCCCAGCCCCGGTCTGGGGCTTGAAGCGGATCAAGATCTGCGGTGCGGTGGATCGGTGTTGTGTTTGGGCCTTGCTTTAGGAAAAGACAGAGCATGTGTCTGTGCGGATGGAGACAAAACGATGAACAAGACTTTGTGTAATACGATACGTGTGCGCACGTAACCTGTGTCCAGATGAGTAAATACAACGCGTGTGTGTGCGTGTGTGTGTGTGTGTGTGTGTGCGGTGTACACGCGTGGCAGAAAGGGATCTCGATCGTGTGGTTTGAAAAGTATAAGCTAAGTTTACTGCGTTTTCTCTTTGTTTCAGTTTTCTTTTGTGGGTGGATGGTTGACTGAATCATTTGGAGAGAGGCCGAGTCTCAGACAGAGCGGTTTGGCTTTGGGGAAGGCGAGGAGGAAGAAAACCAACTTGTACTTGTGGCTTCTGGATTTCTGCAGCGCAGTGATGTCCATCTGCCGTTGCTACCAGCGGTATGCGATGTGGAACGTGTCAAATATAGCAAAGCGTTTTGTTGCACGGGGTACCTTCGTTTGACCCTCTTTAGCCTCGTCTCGCCGGTTAAAGAGGATTCTTCCTGTTTGTCACTAAACTCTGGCGAGACGTAAAGTCAGTGGGACATTATGCAAGGTAATTACACTCCAGCTTCAGTCGGTCCTTCCTCTGACGCGTCAACCTGGTTCCAATCAGAAGTTCTTGCAATGTTTTTCTTTGGGTTTTGGCTGCTTTTTAATTACCTTTTGACCAAAGCGATGTCTTCTGGAGGCTGTGCTTGAGTAGTGCCATTAAGAAAGAGACAAAGAATCCTAAGAAAGAGACAAAGAATCCAGAAAAAAAACCTTAAACAGAGTTTTTATAGTCCAGATGATTATCTACCGTATACCAGGTTTTCAGCCAAGAACTCGTCGGGCCTGAAATACACTCGTGTGTCAAATTTTACTCTTTATAGGTTCAATTGAAAGAAATGGAATTAGCAGTACTTTTTTGACAGACTGCTTGCAAAAGTGGGTAAGGTTTTCGGTTTTGTGTCAACACGACAGTTGTCCATTGCTTGAGCTACGCCTGAGGCTTCAGCTACACAACTCGAGATACACATATCTTTGTTTTGTCAAAGCAGATATTATTTTCTAATGCGCTCCAGCATTTCGGACAAAATCACTGTAACATCCATGAGGGGAGATTGCGTCAACATTAACAATTTCAAAAACTAAAAAGAAAAGGCACGGCTAAGGCTGTGCTAGGCTGAATTAGCAAAAGATATGGCCAAAGCAATTGTGGCTTTTGTTTTCTTAAACACTTTCTTAAAAGAATATCACTTCAGACAAAACTTACAAAATATGCTCCACAGAGCAGCATGCAGAATGTGCCAGAAAGTTTTCGTTCTACACTTCTTTTTTTTTTTTTCCACTTCAACAAATCTTAATTTTATAAATTATTTGCAGGAATCTCAGTTTTTGTTACCCAAACTGTACATTTCAACAGGAGGTTCCAATGCAGCAAAAAATAAAAATAAATCTTCATGCTGGTGTGGAAAGGACCAGGATGCTTTCCAGGTCGGGTCAGAGTTGAGTGGATCAAAAGAGAAAGACGTACTCTGAAAAGGAAAATGGGTAAAATAACAACTAGTCCAAACAAAAATGCTGATTTCTTTTTTTTTGTTACATAAACTAGAGAGCTATTTATCAACTCTACTTTAAAATATTAAAGCTAAGTCTGGCTCCTTGGAATCATAGAATGTTTTAGCAAAGAACTACATGTTTAACTCCAAGCTCCAGTCAAACTTATTCTAGAAAATGTGAATAAAATGACACCTTCCATTGCATACGTGAGAGTTTGAACAACATCTTACCTTGTTGGTGAGATTCTGTAGCACACTGGGATCAGAGAGCAAATGTTTTCCCTCAGACACTTCAAGCTTTACAGCAAACAATCACCTGAATCCAAACCTGAGCGCAACAGAGAGCTTTTCTCTTTTTTTTAAAATCGAAAATTAAACATTCGTCACATTAGCTACGACGAGGTTGAGGGGAAAAAAAACAACCTTAGAGTTGATGTACTGTCTTATGGTTTGAACCACAAACATTTTGACTATAGATGACACTGAACATTTGACTTTTAAGCCTATACTTTCTCAGAACTGGGAGGTGATTTTAATGTAATGTACAGGTTAGTTTCTAGAATGTTCCTTGGACTCATGAACTATTTCTAGGATCTTCCTTGGAACCAGGTACTTTCACTTAAACTCTGAAGTTACCTGAATTTACCAACTACCTTCTAGATCACATGTGTGCTCTCTGGGATCACGTCTCCTTAAACTTTCCCAGAAACCTTTGAGTTACTTTCATGGAATTTACTGGTTACTTTCCTCAAACTTATTTGTCGTAGAGCTCACCAAAGAGTTTCAGGAAAAAATACAATCTGAATGTCAATAAAGTATTAGTGCTACTATTTGGAGCTTGTAGCTCATTTCAGACAGATTTTCTCTGTATTTTACTGTGTGAATTGGGACAGGAAGTGGGGGGGTTGCTTGGTTTGCTGCCCCCTTGTGGTCTTTGTAGGGTGTAACAACGGTAATCTGCCGTAAACTTACTGAAACAGCAATAAAGTATTATTTCTGCTCAACCAAGATGCTCTAAAAACCGAATCTCCACTTCTTGTCCAAGCTAGCATACATATTACACAGGCAGCACAAGTAGCCGCTGTAGGAAGTTAGAAAAGGGTCGCCTCAAAACTTCTGCAGCATCTGTCTTCTAAAGAAGGTGCATTGTTTAGATCCATTAATCAATCTTTGTAACGTAGAAGCTACATGTCGTATTCACTGTGAAAAAGCTGATGGATCGTTTAAATGTTTTTAGTCACTTTCACCAACCATTAACGTCGGTCATGCTAAGCTTTCACCTTCACTGAACTCTGTGCTTTTACTCGTGCGCTTCCGAGCCAACAGCTACATGCGGACACTTCTCAAATTAACATAAATTTATACTGCCAAAGTCGAGAGCACGCTGAGCTTCCCCAGTGTTATTGCACATATTTGTTGCAGCTAATTATCATATCTATTTCTAATAATATTTAGCTGGAAGGAGACCGATAGGAGCAGGTTTCCAATAATACAGATTAGGTTCTCTGGGGGTTGATTGTGCCGCATTTTTGAGGAGAGAAGGGTCTCCCTAAGTAAACCAGGCCCGCCGCTGAGGAACTGCACTCTGGAACGCGGTGGTGTAACCGGAGAGCAAGTTTGGGAATAGCCCAGGGGAGCCGGGATCAGTTTTCCAAAAAAGCCTCTATCTCGAGAGATATGTCGAGAGATTTGAGGGGGAGTAGTGTGTATGTGTGTGCGTGTGTGTGTGCGTGTGTGTGTGTGTGAGTTTGTAAGTAGGGAAATGGATGAGGGGGCTAACAGGAGCCCTAAGTCAGGAAAACAAGTCTCAGGAAACGTGTGTGTGTGTGTGTGTGAGTTTGTAAGTAGGGAAATGGATGAGGGGGCTAACAGGAGCCCTAAGTCAGGAAAACAAGTCTCAGGAAACCTTACACCTCACTCTGGCACTGACACAGACCTTCTTTCTTTGTGCCGGCCTGCCTGTCCTGCTGCCACTTTCTGCGACGCAGAAAACGAAGTGAAAGCAACAGCAAAACAAAAGCTTGTCATCATATTACTGTTGTTAAGGTTCAAACGTACAAAGAGCTAGCTTTTTCCTTATTCTTCTTTCCTGATTTGCAGTGCGCTTCGATTAATTTTATGCAGTAACTCGCACCGTTTTACGACTCCGCAGAAGGCTATGTGTCTACTTCAAGCCCAACTTTTAAAGCACAAGAAGCAGATGTTCAGAGTAGTCTTACCGGCGACCTCATTAAGTAAAACATCAAGTCTGTGTGTGTTAATAATAAATCTCCTTGACTGATTTAATTCAGAGCCAAAAGCTACAAAAGCTACGAGTTTTCAGCTCCACACTGAAGCTTGTTTGAAAAGAGAAAGCTCTCCCTCCAGTTGGTTTTAGTGCGCTTGGTAAAAGTTCAACAGCTTTGTTATTTGTCGACAGTCTCGGCTGGAGGTCATGCTATGCTAATTTGAGTGCGATTTGGACACTGGTGAAGTCTGGATGACAGAGGCCTCTTTCAGGCCAATACCCATAATTTAATAAATCTGTTCAGTAAGCGGTTTTATAGAAGAAATCCATCTTTAAGCGCAGCTTACCGGGCTTTCTGTCAATGATCACATCCTGATGGGGGCTTATTTTTCAAATGATGTGCTAAAACAAATGTTTTGTTTCCTCCAGATTGTCACCTTGGACACGGTGCGATTCAGTGACACCTAGTGGAAAGCTCGCAGATTGCAATCAAGCGGCTTCATTTCTTATTTATAGGCCCTTCGAAGGAAACTATAATGAGTGCTAAAGCTCTCCATCACCACTGTTTGCTATTTGTCTGTTAAGGTGGAAACAATGATACCACAGCAAGGCTCAACAGAGACTCTCATCCACGTCACTGCTCCACATAGCACCGCACTGACACACGGTGGTAGCATTTAACCCGGTTTCAAATAGTTAACAAGTGAAAATCATTTGAGATTAAAGGCTGCTGGGGCTGATAGCGATCCGTGTGGCTTGAGAAATAAATCAGAGCAGCAATTAGACATTAAAGTCTAGCTAGAAATTGGTTGACTCAGAAAAGAGCCACTCCCTGTGTGGCTCATGCTTAAAAAAAACCCTTAAATAAATAAATGTTTTTATTGCAATAGTATCGTTTCTCACTGAAGTCTTTTGAAAAATTCATGCTTTAATGTTTAATCAGTCATTTTCCCAGAAAAAAACATTCCTGGCACCATTCCTAAATCAATAGTACTTGCTATTGTGAGACAACAAGAGTAGGAACTTTTCCTTCGTTAGGGCATCTCGTTTCCCAAGGGGATAAATATGACGTGACATAGAGACTCACTTGGGAGAAAGAGATTCTCTGTCCTATACCATCACCTTGATGGTGTACTCGCCTCTCGCCCAATGGCTGCTGGAGGAAGGCCCCAGTTACTGGAGTCACATCTGAAAACCTAGGGGGTTTTGTGAGACACGTCACAAAAAACCCCGGCAACCATTCCTAAGAGTTTTTGCTAAGACGTGTGTACCACACATTGCAATGATCCATCTGATAGTGAGGCCTGCAGTGCTTCAGATGTCGTTCTTGACCTCCTGGACGTCCCTTGGCTGGAGTAATTTTAGTCGTTCAGCGACTCCTGGAAATTTCTCCAATGTTCCATGCTTACTTTATTGGTGGATAATCTCTCTCTCTCTGTGGTCCAGTGGAGTCACAAAGCCCTAGAAATGGGTTTGTAACCGTTTTCAGACTGATTCATGTCGACGACTTTGTGATCTGTTCTTTTAGATCGTGGGTCATGTGTTGTTTTCTGAGACCTTGTTGCCTAGTCAGCCAAATAAATGTTTTCTATTATAAGGATTTAATGGTTAGTACTTCTTTTCCCCGCACAAGTCTGGGGTGCGTTGGATAGTAATTTCTCCCAACATTTGAAGATGGTCTGTTGTATTTTTGATATGTGTGTGTGTGTGTGTGTGTGTGTGCGCGCGCGGCTGAAACATTTGGGTGTGAAAACAAAGCAAGAGTAGAAACGTCGTACACAAGATACAACAAGTGCAAACATACTGCTCTGCCTCTTTTGTGTCTTTCATCTGGCCGTCACTTAAAATGAAAAGATACTTTGTAAATGTTAAAACCACCGGATGTAAATCCGATTAGTTGCCGTTCTGCTGCTCTTTGTCCTGCTGTCTTTTGATCTCGCTGCCTCTTTGACACAAACACTTCCCCCTGCCTGCACTTCTTTATCTCATCCATTTTCCACCATCCCTGAAGAAACTCTTTCCTCTTAACGCTACTTTTCCATGACTTCCTCCATCTCCCCTTCGTTCCCTCTCTGTTTTTGCAGCTCTCTGCCCCGACACACCAGCTCACAGTGTTCCCGGCTCATTTCCGCACGTTTACAGCCACGTCGTTCCGCCCTTCGTCTTTCTGTTTCGGCGCATCCATCCCTATCAGCCCGTTCCCACCTTATCTGCACGTTCTCTTCCTGCTACATTCCTTTCTTCCCCTCGTCTTACACTTCACCTCTCTCTCTCTCTCTCTCTCTCTCTCTCTCTCTCTCTCTCTTTCTTGCGTCTGCCTCGGAGTTTCTGTGGGAGCGGCGAGTGGTCAGATCGCCTGCAGGCATCGACTGCAGAGGGCACAGCGCCGCAGGCTGTGTGTTTCTCTGTGTGCGTGTGAAGCTGATTGGCGCAGAGCCCTGGCCGACCTCCTGTGGCGGAGCTCTCTTCTTTCTCCTTCTCTTTCCTGCCCGCTCTGACCCTCGTAGACGCACTCACAGACTGGCCGTCGGGTAGAAAGAAGGGCCGTCAAGGAAAGCACAGAGGCAACTCTGGATGTATTTTAGTAAAAAAAAAAAAAGAAAAAAAAAAGAATAGACTCAGAGAGCTGAAGCTCTTGTGAAATCTGTTCTATTGAGGTATGAAAAACTGATTTAAATTCCCGACAACTACCTTCATAAATAAAGATGTTGACGCTGACTGATATGAGCCAAAACTCACTAGCTTCGGGTTGTTTTTTTTTTTATCATCTTGGGAAATGTATAAAAAATAACCCATCAAAACTACACTCGCAGTTGCCCAGGGTTGCATTAGAAAGTGGGGGTAAATAAGCACTGGATTGCAAAATCTACCTTACCTGTCAATGTTCCGTTGCTTTTACGCACATGCAGTCCATGGGGAGTTGCTGTGACTTGCTGCTGACAGTGGAGAGGCTATTTTATGTCCATCCTGCTGGACAGAAAAGCATTTTATCCCAACCCAAAATTTCAGTGACTCCCTGCATTTTAATGAACTGTTGAACTGCAGAACAAGGCAAGAACCATCGCCATTAATGCAGCTTCTGAAGCTTTCATGTATTTTTATTTAAATAGTCAACTGCGCATTTACTTTAGTCTGAGATTAATGAGATGATTATTTTTTTAATAACTGTACAATGTGGAGTATATTTTTTTTAAGTTTTGAATTTGCCTCTGCTTTCTTGTATAGCCTTATTTTTGTTCTTTGAATATGTTTTTAACCTCAGTTTGAATTAGGTGCGCACCGATTGCAGGCTGATCCCCAGTTACCAATCTTTAAAAAGTCTGACCTGCCGATTCAGATTTTAGCCGATACCTTTTTTTTTTTTTCGTCTGAAATGTCACTAAATATAGGTAACAGTGGGGTTAGAGTTGTTAACCAAAAACGTGCAGACATGACTTGGTGGGTAGGTCAAAACTCTCTCATTGGAGAGCAAAAGAGGCCTGTGGTTGATTTGGTTGAGGTAGATAAGATCGGTGGATGAGATTTTCTGATCACACATCGCCCAAAATTAAGAAAATCTGATAAATCAGTTGGCCAATCAGTGCATCCCTAGTTTGAATATGCATGCTTTTACATTTAACTTGCTGCTGATACTTTATTCTCTTCTCCTCTATTCTATTAAATTTGTTTCACCTAAAACCTTAACCTGGTCAACCCCTAGCAGTTCTGTTATTTCCTTTTCAGAAGTTGCTACTTCTTTTCTTGTGGTTGGTTGCAGTCAAACCACAGTGTGGGGTCAGAGTTTTCCTCTGCGAGTGTTTGTTGACAACGTGAAAGGAGCAGAAATGCGGACTTTTCAGCGGTTGTTTACACAGTTAGATCCCACATTCATCTCAACCCTTTGTTTGCTGGTAGCTGAAGAAAAACAGTCCACTAGTCGCAGGGACGATCCTGTTTCACATGTTCAAAATGCACCTAGCTTTGTCTGACTAAATGTGCAGCTGCATCCTGTGCAACACGTGTTCTTGTTGGTGTTGTAATGGAAGCGGACAGAAATTAAACTTAGCTTAACGGGATAGCAGCTACTTTCAACTCATGCAACATTGTAATCCAAAACAAACTGCTTTAATGCAACATCTGTCGGAAACACAGTCGATCCTACAAAATCCCCACCAGGAATCAGATGAATTTACTTTATTTTATTTTCTTCTGCTTTTTAATGTTTACGAATGACAAGAAAATGAGACTGATCAAAGTGTTGATCCTCCTGTGTTGCTCATAGCTGATAAATGCAACTTAATTCATTAAAAAAAAAAAAGAAAAGCAGAAGAAAGCACTGGTGCCAAGGTCTTATGAAATAATTAACATGTAGTTTTATTTGTCCATAGATTCTTATTTTCATGATTTCTCACCAACCTTCCTTTTCGTCATAGTTTCTGTATGACCTGCTTTAACTTCAATGGCACCTCCTGTATCGTACTTCGTCATACCTAAGTCTAGCACGATTTTAAATTGAAAGTCAAGCTAAAAATTTCTGAGTACACTAGAAATCAGGTGCCCGGCCCCCTGACAAGTGGACTAAAACCAGCTTGCTTTAAGGTTTCCTCCTCAACGAGGAGCTGATGAATTAGTTCTTTGAGCGGCTTGTCTTTTGTCAGCCCTCTGCCACTTGTTGCACGGCCGCGCCATACTTTTCAAGTCTGCAGCAACTGGCGTGTGGCTCCCAGCCTCCATCGGCTCATTTCTGCTCTGCGAGTCCTTCGAGACGAATCTTAAAATGCGAAGAGTGAAATGTGACCGTCCCCCCCATGTATCTGCCCCTCGGTCTGTTTTAACAGCGCTGCGCAAACTATTGAACTTTTTAAGTCTTCAAAAATATTTTTTGGGGTTTTTCTGTGACAGACCAGCACAAAGATGGTGCATAATTGTGAAGTAACAAAAAAAATAAAAGAGGAAATGACACATGGTTACAAAAGTAACCATGGTTTGTGACACATGGTTACAAAAGTAACCATGTGTCACAAAGTATTTTACAAATACAGACATGAATATATTTAGCACTTTGATACCTTAAAATAAAATCTGGTGCAAGATATCACCTAGTCAGTAAACAGAGACGTCTTGTGTGTGATTTAGTCTCAGTGTAAATTTACAGTGCCCCAAACAAAGTCCAAAACTAAATCCAAATGAGAGATTTGTTCTTTTTGTTGACATTTATCATTATTTTTACATTTTTTGGTTGCATGTTTGGGCAACTCTAAATTTCGATGCTGTGCAGCTGGAAGGATTTTGACTCTTCTTTTTTTTTTTTTTTTTTTTTTTAACTTTTGGACAGTTGTTATGACGCATAACCAGGGAAGCAAGGTATTGTTTTTACAACTGGGAGCAGCTGATTAGCATCTCAAAAGCTCAAATAATAACTGAACTACGACCCCAAATCTCAGAGGAGTGGAAGCGGATGCAGAGGAAGGAACCATCTTTTTCATTGATCTCTCCACCGACCTTCTAACCAGACGGTCAAAAGAGGAGCAGCGACAGCAAATGAAGTGGATCAGCAGTGGTTTACCAACCATTCGCTGTGGTCTCTTTTGAAGATACTTGGGCGACGAAACTTTTAATTTCCCTTTTGGGCCATATAAGGTATTTTTGAAATAAACTGAATTATAACAAAAGCTGGTTTCACGCAACCGTTACTTAGATTTTTATGTGTAAAAATAAATCCATCCTTTTGCTTCCTCTTCATGATTATGCCCTATATTCTCTTAGATAAAAATGTTAACAGCAAAATGCTCTAGTGTGTGAATTCTTTTACGAGGCACCATGCGACCGCCATGACTACACTGCATGCACAGGTAGGAATGGCGACTTTTCTCGTATCCTTCCCCCAGCGTACGGCCGCTCCACTCTGACACTTGGACGGCAGCTCCTGTGTGGTTCCAGCCAATGAGCTCACCCCCTTCTTGAAAATAACATCGGTGACATCACCGCATTTGGCCCGACTGTGTCTCCCACCCCAGAGAGGAGGTGGAGGTAGCCCACAGGGCACAAAGCGAGAAGCTTAAAATGAATGGAAAGAAAGGGGGAAAAATATGGGGCTTTTTTTTTTTTCTCAAGGTAATAAGGTTGGTTTATAGGCGGAAGGAGGTCAAGTTAAAATAGAGTTTTTCTGGCTTCAAAAGACTATTTCCAGTATTTCTGGTTTTGTGTCTAGACGAGCGAGCGAGGCTTGTCTCTCTTCTGACTTTCCACTCGAAGGTCGTCAGCTGACGTAGCAGCTGTCGCCGAGGCCACAGGCCGACATCGACCTTTTGACCCTTTTAACACTGACCTCTGCTGGAGCGCCACCTCCTCCTCTTTGCGCTCGCGTTTGGTTTAACAGTCCCAAACCTCATTTGCGCCACCTGACACTCAGCCAATGGGACATAAACACATGCAAACACATGCAACACTTTATTAAATGGAGAAATTACTTTTTATACCCACACAACACACAAAAGACTCTACTTTTCTGTCATTTAAGAGCCGAAAAGTAAAGATTATTTAAGCCTTTGCTTCTTTTAAAAGTCAAAAACAACTAATTAAGTCAAGAAATCCTATTTTAATAGGGGGGTTTTCAAAAATAATTATTTTAAACAGTGTCAGCCGTGGTTCAGTGGTGCAGTAAAAGCGATAATCAGTCCTCACACGTTCAACGTCTAAAAATAAACGAAAAACCTCCTGAACTCAAACTTTTTTCTCGTTCTTTTCGATGTGTGACCATTAAGAAAAAGAGCAGCATGTGCATGCATTTGTTAAAACGTGCTAAATAAAGTATTTATAAGGAAATAAGACAGGATTGTGATAAACAGTTCATCAGGTACACTTTGCCAGAACTGTTTAAATTCTTTGTTATTGATTTCACAAAGTGTCAGAAACATTCCTTACATATTTTGGTTCATATCGACAGGACAACATCATGCAGTTGCAGCAGATTTGTCCACTGCACCACCGTGATGAATCTCATGTTCAACGCTCGAGGTGATCAGTTCATGTTCATTACATTTTTTTTTTTTGTTTTGTTTTTTGCACAAATTTCACTCTGCTCAGTTCTGCCTGTTTTGAGTTCCTTTCAGAATGAGCTGTTTCAAGGCCTCTTGTCACTTTTAATCCTAATAAGCTGCTGGTGGCCAGGCCCTCAAAGCCCCAACTCAACATTTACACTCACACTTGAAAATGACTGCCAACAGACATGCAGTTATTCAACTGTACATCTTTGAAAAGCAAAAGTAGAGCCTCCTGCACAACCAACAAGAATGCAGCAAGTGGTTTCTGGATGGCAAGTCAGCAACAAAACATTTGTCTTTTCCTGCAGCCGTTGTACAGTGCATAGAGCAGTAAAACCAGGTGACCAGACATGCCATAGCTCCAATTAGGTTGCTATAGGTGATCGACGAGGCTTCGTTGGGACTACCTGCTGATTTGTGACAATACCTTCCGGAGGTTTTTGAAGCTGGTCATTTCCAGACATTAGCTTATTGACAAAAAATGCCAAGGTGTTTTTTTTCTTAAGTGCTTGGGCTGTTTTTGGAAGCAGTTTGGACCCAAATGGAAGTACAAAATTGTGCACAATGTGAATTTTATCCTTGACCAAGAGTGAGCTTCCAGCTCCAGAGCTAATGGGTAATTTCAATCTTTGCTTTTCCTTTAACCTATAGGTTATAAACACGAGTAGTGAGGCCATGAATGCAGCAAAATCTGGAGGTGAGGAGCACCTGCAAAGTGTGTAAAAGCAGAAAATGCAGACTGTGCCTTCCTTAAGCAAAACTTTCATGAGTGTTGTCAGGGTTTTTATTGTCCGGTTGATGACTGTTGATTCTATTTTTGGCTTCACGTCGACCACTTGGGCCAGCATCTGCGGGGTTTGCAATAATTCAAAACTCTGAAACCGCTTTGATGAAACCAGCAAGACTCCAAAGCGTGTGTCGCATCCATTCACACTTTTCAGGGAGCATCTTTGGAAAAGCTGAACAAAAACGGATCTTCTGTCCACATTCATGCAGCGTGACTGGATGATAGCGAGCGACTGGTGCCGAGCCAGCAGCACCGTATACGAGCAAACCGAAGGAGGGCCGGATGCTCGGACAAGCGAGCGGGTGTGCAGCGAAAGGGCCGCGTGAACAGACGGGTGAGGAAACGGGATGGCAGGCATTCAGCGGGGGAGCTTTAGAAACGCAGGTGCCTTAATTGTCCTCCAATAAAGCCTCGGCGAGTGGGGAAACCTGTGAATGAGTTGCTGTAAAAAGAGGGTGGGGTGGGGTGGGGGGGGCGATGAATGAGATGCACGTGAATAAATGAATGAGTGAATGAATGAGCAAACGAGTGCCTGGAAATGCAAGGACTCCGTCAGGGAGGCCAGGTTGTGGAAATAGCAGGGGATGGATGGGGTGGGGTGAGACTGGGCGACGCTTTATAGGAGAAACTGGAAAAACGGTGAGGAGATGACAAGGCAAAGATGTTGGGAAGGAAGGAAGGAAGGAAGGAGATGAAGGAGTAAGAGAGTGGGGGCAAGTAAGGGGGGGTTGAAAAATCAGGAAAGAAGTGAAGCCATGAGAGGGTGGGGGTTGGGGGTTAGTGGAGGGCGGGGGGTTTAGTCAGGCCTGTCTCAGACAATGTGACATGGCACACGCTATTAATTCTGGCTCAGTGGAGAGACCCTGCCTCGCCATCTGCTCAGGGTCAGGGGCATTGGCTGGGGTCGGCGTCACATCCACCCCCACCAACCCACCCGCCTACACACACACACACACAGAAACCCCCCTCCCCCCTCTCTTCCATCCTCGCCTGACAGACACCCGGCCAGGCCCGCGCGCATTTCCATAAAACAATTGCAGGCCAACCTGCTCCCGTGTAGGGTGGGTGGGGTCAAGAGGGGAGAGGAACTCTGGCGAGCTTTTCCTTAACAATGGCCCGTCAGATGAAAAAGGCCCTTAGTGAACTTGATATACATTACAAAAGAGCCAACACCACGGTAGTCCCCGGGCTCAGTCTCGTCCGCCTGCGGTTAGATTTGATGCTTGGCGTTCCTTTTTTTCTTTATTATTATTATTATTATTTAGTTGCAGTTTGTGCACATGCTCCCCCTCTCCACCCCCGTTGCACCCACTCACTCCTCCACCTCCTCGTGCCTCGCCCAGTTCTACCTCTTTTCCGCTTAACCCCCTTAGAATCACATCCAAACTCGCATGTGCGCGTGGCGGCCTGCTGCTGCGGCGGCTGACGGAGCTTTGTAGTGGTTCATTCATCAAAACCCAGTGTGACAATACAAAAGACCAGCAAATTGTGTCGTTAGTGTAGGATCAGAATTTTAATAAATCTGAGCTGACAATTTCATGCAAAAGAAAATTACCCTGTTATTAACTGTAAAGGGAAAATCTGACTGTGGGCAATTTGACCAATTGTATTTCTGTTTTGCTTTATGAGAAAATAGAAATACAAACCTTAAAAGGGGGGTATGATGTATTTTCCAGGCACATGGTGTCGTTTCATAGCACAATCAAGAAACCATGTTACTTTAAGTTGCTGTAGGACTGTTGTGTATATATATATATATATATAAAATATGACTTAAAAGACGCTTCACTTCTGAATTTGATGCTTTGAAATTGGCCTCCGTCTCTTTAAGAAGCTGCTGCTCTTTCAAACACTCCACTTTCAGCTCGTCATCATAACAGTGCTTCTCTGCTTACGACCATTCTGAGGAGATTTGGACTGAGAAGTAGATCATGTAGGGGGCTCAGCAGACTTGCAGTTCCACCAGGCGTTTGCAAATTGCTGCTGCCGCTAGTCTAGAGGAGGCAGGAGCTCAGCTGGAGACTGCAGCTCAGAGGAAGAGCGTTGGGGAAAAAGGTGGTCCGAAGTTCTGGGACTGCTCGCTTTCTTACTGAATTTGTTGTAATTGAAGGACTCATAAATTTCTGCTCTCTACTTACAAAATCCTGAAGGTAAATATTCATCGATGACCTTAGGATCAACCCCACTTAGATTATGCATCAGGGCAATGATCCCCACAACAACAGCAAATCCACTTCTGCATGGATTAAGAAAAGTAAATGAAGGTTATTCAAGTTAAAATGTGATTGAGAATCCTCCAATATGGCGGAATTGGTAAAATTCAGTAAAAACAAGTGAGCCAAAATTTCTCCACAGTGATGTTTGGCACAAACAGCTCTTACTTTTCACAACAGGCTTGGTTGTTTTGGACAGCTTCAGAGAAATCCTCATCTGAAAACTGCTTTTTTCAGGTAATCACTTTAAGTCTGTCCATTCCTACACTTTAGCTCAAGCAGCGTGAATGTCTATGAATAAAATCTGATGTGTGTGGGGTTTTCTTTTTACTTACTTATCTTCTGAGGTCATTCCTGACGTGTTCAATGTGTACAACACAGAAAGAAACTGATCCTGATGTACGATTAGTTTCAGTATTGACTGTTTCTCTTCCCACTGCCTCTTTCTAGCTTAAGTGAAACCTTTTCTTGTTTGACTTCCTCATTAGGGATTCATGTGGACGGCCAAAGAGTTCAAGTCATTCCTGAGCCACCGCCCCGCCGATAGCCAAATCCTTTAATCTGCTCTCAGACACGTCTAGAGGGCAAAACAAACAAATAGGATCGCCCCCCACAACCTCCAACCCCCCTGCCTCACGTCTACAACCACACACATACAGATCCCAACGCCCCCCTGCCCCGAGGCCACATCCTGGAACATGGCATCGCCAGGAGGAGAGGGCGACAGCAGCCTTCTTCGTGTTAATGAGGCAGCGCTGACAGCGGAAGGTTACCGACTTCTCCAAAATCCACTGTGCTCGTTCTTAGCTTCAAACGAGCTACGAGTCGTACCGCCGACAAACATCCTAACTATTGAATTACAACCAGGAAAATATATTCGACATAATACATGTTCTCAAAATGATAAAAAAAAACAAACACTAATTTTATTTGCATTTATTTAACTTTATTAAAAATATTCAGCATTTCTGCCCTCAGGTCTTTCTGAAGATACATGTTCAGACCGGAGGCAGTAACATTGATTAGAGCCTGCTAAAGTGCAAAAACAAACTCTCTTACCTATTTTCTTTTAGTGTTTTATGTCCGCCCAGCTATCCATCATTAAAACACGGATCTTTTTTTTTTTTGGCAAATAGACATGAACAATAAAGTTATTGTGTTTTTCTAATTCCTTTCTCAACTGTGAATCAATCATTTTTGCAGAGTTAACTTGCAGAGTTAACTTGTCGAGAACTTTACCAGTAGGCTAGTTACCCACAGACGATACGCACACTGCCAGATCTAGACACTGAGTCTGTCATACAGAAAGGGGATTAGATGTTCTGTCCTCCTCCCAATCTCCATGTTGTAGTTTATTAGAGTAATTGGGAATAATATATTTACCAAAATTGTTTTCTCACATGAACATGCTTTGATGGAACAATCAGGTCTGTTGAGAGAATCACCTAAACTGACTTTTCTGTCATTCAAGGCTTGTACACGTCTACAGTCATAAAAAGGGAAGGTATGACCCCTGCAGACCCCACATATCCTGGACACAAACTTTTAAGACTATTCCCTTTAGGTCGGCACGATTTTGTTCTTCCAGATTGTCTGATAAACTCTTAACAGTCAGTGTCCACATTGATTCCAAGTACATTTAATGTAATTCAACCTCATCTTTCTCTTTTGTAAAGACACTGTATATATATATTTTAAAAAATTGATATTTACAATTAATTTAAATGACTTCTGAAGGCACTTAAATATGCCTTTTGAAAACACTTAATTATTTACTTAGAGGTAACAGAAAAATAAGCTGATTACAAAGGCATGTTGCAGTTTTCATTTTGTTTTTTTAAAGTAACACTCCTGTATAATTTTCCTTTTCCTTCCTGGTTATGTCCCACTTTTCATTTAATGCTATGTTTTCATTTTATTTTTTATTGTATTCACTCAGTAATAAATATGAATAGTTCATGTAACAACTAAAATAAATCATGAATCACAAATAAGTATAAGCTTATTGTATCTGGCTCCTGCTCATCTCCAAAGTCTATTCCAGACATTTTCAGTAAACAAAAAACATTCAGCCAAACGCCGTCTTCTTCAATGTCACGTTGCTTCATCATGACCTAATGGGTTTCACGTTCCTTTTAAATGCAGAAAGAGTTTTAGTTTGCTCTGTCTCACTGTCAACATCGTCCTATAACCTGACAACCTTAATTGAAATGCATCTTTCCATTGACGCAGTTCTAAATCTACTGTTTTTTTTTAAAGCCTCAGTTCCTATTAAGCCTTACTTGCTTTCACTTTTGCAGATCTGTTTTGAATGTTGTGTTGTAAAAAAATATCTGTATGCATTTTGTACATACATTTTATCAATTCATGAAGTTTCAATAAGTTGACTTTGTGTTTGTCTATCTCATAAAATACCAAGAACATACAACAAAGTTTCTGGTTATGTGACAAAATGTGAAAAAGCTCAAGGGGCACGAAAACTTTTGCGAGCGCGCTGTACTGTAAAGAGCAAATTAAACGTTATTCTGTCCAGTGGCTGTTCGCTTAACTTAATTTAGACCAAAGCTGCACTGCACAGCTTTAATTACAGACCGGCAGCGTCCGGGCAGCCAAGCCTGGGTTAAATATCCCATCAATCTGTGTTGTGCGTGTGAGTGAGTGCGGATGTCCACTATCTGCTGTGTGGGTGTGGAAACATCACAAACACATGCGGGGCCTCCCTCTGTTCCCTCCTGGAGCGGTGGTCTGGCTGCCAGGAACGGGACAGAGGGTCAGGGATATGCTCGCCCCTCCTGTCGCCCCCCCCACTCCCCTCCACTCCTCCGCTCCCCCTCACCTCCCAAATCCTAATCACCAGTCCTCTTCCTGCCCCTCGCGGACCCCAGCCTCCCTGGTCCTCTGTTGGCCCACAGACAGATAGCCCGTGAGGAGGAGCCGGGACGGGGGCGCAGGGGGTCACGGCCTCAGCGGCGCAGCCACTTGGCCAGAGAGTGTTTGTGTGAGTGTTTCCGAGCTCCATGTGTGGGCGTCTGTGTGTGTGTGTATCCAAAAAAAAAAAAAACTCTATCAGCTTTTTTCCTTTTCTGTGTCAAAGTGTTTTACATCTTTATTTATTTTATTTTTTTATGATGGGGCAAGCGCTGCAAAATGTATTCGTGTTGTCCGAGGACACATTCGCATATGTGTGTTTGTGTGTGTGTGTGTGTGTTCTTGCCGAGACAGACAGAGAGAGAACGATTGAAAGAGTGTGTGTGGGCGTTAAAGAGGCAAAGGTCAAGGTTTGAGAGGTTCACTTGGCTGAGGCTTTTTCCCTCTAAACCCCCAGCAGCCAAATATGCCGGAGAAAGGCTGTCCGTTTCAAACACTAACTATTAAAGTAAATGCAATAGCAAGAAGAGATTGTGCAAAAAAAACCAAAAACATAAATATACAATCATATCATGTTTTAGAAGTTCATGAGTGCAGCAACAGGAGGGAAAACTGAGAACAGATCCTTAATATTGGTTTAATGATCACAAGAGGGATTTTTAGTTTTCATTTTACCAAAGTAATTTCTTGGAGAAACAAATGTGCATTCTTTTTGTGGCTCAGGGATAAGTGGACCAAAGCACTTTCTGCCCACAAATAGCTACACATCAATCTTTTTGTCATGATACAATAAAGCCTGTCACTAGCTCTTGTATAAAAAACAAAAAACAAAAAAAAAACAAAAAAAAAACACAAGAATAAAACACTTACACTCTGCATTGTGATCTTATGAGCTAGCTTCCGCTGTCAGCCTTCACCACGCTTCGGATTCAAACCTGGACAGGCAAAGCCAAGCTAAACGAGTTACGCTCCCAGTTAACCGAATGCGAATATCCTGACAGGTGGAAAGCTTTACTTTAGTTGGAGGAAAACTTTTGTTATGACATTTCTTGACCTCATGCCTGATTAGTCTCTTACGGATATGAATTTTGAAAAATGTTTGGCTGCGTTTTACCTTTACGAAACGCGCTGGTTTCAGAAGATGGTGTTTTTTTAGCCACAGTCTGACAATAAAAAAAAAAAAAAACACAATACAACTTGTGTTTAGGTTAGGAAATTCTTTTCATACGCATCCCTGCGAATCATGAGTCAGGCTTCACGTAGAAGCCTAGATAAGGATTTTCTAAACTGGGGACGTGTGGATGTCATTCACGGTATCATGAAGGCATCGTTTAGCTCCAGCAGCTAGCTCCACAGAAGTACGGATGGTTGGCATTAGGATTAAAAGTTGCTTCCTGTCTTTCAGAGAAATTCAGTGAGGTGACTAATGGGTGTGTAATTTAGACGTTTGCTGGAGAAAAACAAAAAGCAGATGTCACTGCAAAAATGGAAGATTTAATTAAAATGTAAGTCAAAGCTAAAAATGAGCAAACATGGTTCCCTGCTGGGTTTATTTTGTTCAAAAATCTGTTTTTTTCCCCCCCTTTTTGGTCCCATTTTTGAAAGCATACATTTTAAACCTCAAGTTTCTACACCGTCCACTTTGGTTTAGTGTGAATTACGTAACGTTGTTTCCACTGGTCAACTTGAAATGTCTTCACGTCGCGTGCTTCTCCGTTTGGCTAGCTACGCAACATGGCAACCAACGCTTTGAGCAATAACAACCTGGTCTTTACTGAGCAAACAAAAAACAAGTCGTGGATTGCATTTTAATTGCGGAGACTAAAAACATCCCTTCTGCCTTGTAAATATTGAACTTGATGAAACTCTTGTGTGTTTTCTGAACCACGACTAAAGCAAAGATTTATGGTAACATCACTAGTGTTGCCCATAAACAATTATAAGGAAGTAGTCAAAGGAGACCAACTTCCTCCAGGAGGGATGGGTGGTTAATGTAGCGTTTGTCGTTCTCGTGAATGTCTTTTATCGTCTTCAGAGCTTTTATTTTTCATCATTGTAATGGAGAATTCTACATGATCCCATTTCCTTGTCCCCAAAAACCAAAAGCATTCTTATTTTTATAGGTTTTTCCACTGTTGGTTTTATGTGAGCAGGGATAAATATTGATCTTGCTTGTCCTTGCGCGGGCGTCGAGGCCAGTTGTCGTGGTAACAACTGGTAACTGAATTTTTTTTTTTTCTTGTAGTGATTGTAAAACTTTGGTATATAATGTGCTCCGATTACATAAAAAGCACCATTTTCCGTCAGACCACAGTTTTGGGATCTCTCTTCTTCATTGTCGGTGTCACATGTTTTTTTTTTTTCTTTTTTTTTTTTCCAGGGAACAATTCTTTATAAAGACGAAGGCGTCAGTTTTCTGTCCTTCCTTCTCTCTTTTCTCTTTTAACTTTCCATAAAATAACACATCCGACATATTTTCAGGGCCCTGCTTTTTGAATCAGAGCACAATGGCCCAGAGGCAGATGCTAATTTAAAAAGATTGGCGAGCAGAAACAAAGCCAAGGCAGCCCAGGCTGGGGCTCGTATAACTTTTTATGGAAGCGCTTCTCTCTAGTGAAAACAGGAATGAAATGTGCAGCGCTCAGTCCCCACCAGGACTGTTTGAACGGGGCTCGGGTTGTAGGGACGACGGCCCGGCGACTTATTTTGTGAATTCATCTGTTTTTGTTGATTTTGCTGATAACCAGGAAGCGAAAAAGATTTATCACTCCTTTAGACTGTGCCATGCTTGCAAAATCACGCAACCAAACTGTGTCGTCGTGACGCAATAAGGCGGTGAAATACAGTGGATTAATTGCTCTTTAGTACTAATTTAGAGACTGCTGCTGTCATCTTTCATGTCTTGCAAAAGTATTCACAGCCCATGAACATTTCAGCATTCTGACTTTGTGACGTTTTACAGCCACAAGCCTCAGTGTACTTTACTGGGGGATTTTATGTTGATAGACCAACACAAAGTGGAGCCTAATAGTGCAATGGATGGAAAGGGATACAAAGATCCAAATTTCTTTGGAAAAGTAATATCGATGAAGCATTTGTGCATTAATGTTCATCCCCCACGGAACGCGCAAAACCTGCAATTCTAGGTGCGCCGGCTTTGGACACACAGGGTAACTTTTTTTCTCACTTTTTCGGCAAAACAAAGCTGAATTAAGGTGGTTTGCTGGAGACCACCTGTGAAAATCAGTTTTCTCA
Organism: Poecilia formosa; assembly: GCF_000485575.1. NCBI lineage: Eukaryota > Metazoa > Chordata > Actinopteri > Cyprinodontiformes > Poeciliidae > Poecilia > Poecilia formosa. Next base: position 2,577,752 of record NW_006799980.1, on the reverse strand, counting down.
ATCAGGTTTAGGTCTGGACTTTGACTGGGCCATCCAAATAAAGAATATTTGGATCAGCCCATTCGGTCGAAATTCCGCTTAAAGTCTAGGGTTGTCGTCGTTTCATCTGAGCTGTGGATCTCTGACGCTCCTCCAGAATCACCGTGGGCCTCTCGGTTGCATCTCTTTTCCTGGCCTTTTAGTTTACGTAGGCAGGCAGGTCTTTGTTGGATTGCATATGTTCCACACAGAGGTTTGACTATAACACTGGACTACGTGTAAGAAGAACGGTGACTTCTGCAGGTGGCTGGGATGCTGGTAATTTCAGAGCAAAAGAGGCTGAAGACCAAACTTTGAAATAACTTTTAGTTTTGTTCCACTTTGTGTTGGTTTGTCATAAACTCACATTAGAGCACATAGGTTTTGTCATCTCGGCCAAAAGGTGAAAGGTTCAAGGCCTCTGAGTGTTTCTCCAAGGCGACCGTCTCAGACAAACTGCAGCTCATCGAGGCTCCTGCCGGAGCCTCCAGCCCGGGGATTCTGTTTCTAAATGCAGACGCTTCAGATGCATAGCGGGACGAGGCTGTCATGTTCGTGCCGCGTCAAACAGCTTGCATGAGCGGTTCTCACTTCACATGCGATCTGGCAGCTTGAACTCGTAGTGAACCACTGAAGTCCAGGAAAGGGGAAACATCTCTTTCCTCGTACCTCCTGTTCGTCTCTCTTTCAAAAGAGCGCGCTTGCAAAACAGGCGGCGGCGGCGCCTCCCCAGACAGTCTGCAAACTTATCACCCTGTCAGTTTTTTTTTTTTCCTCTTTTTGTTTTTGGGATGTCTTTGGAAGGTAATTGGAATGACAGTCATGTGATCAGAGCGGGAGGCTTTGAAAAGCAAAGCCATGTCCCTCTCAAGACTCCTCTTCGTTTGTCAAACCGGTCTGCTCTCGTCCACCCCTCGGTGTTCCCTGGAGGCCGGGGAAGCGAGACAGATGGCAGGACGGACAGACGGACTAGTAACTTGACTTCTTTCTACACTTAAACTGCACCCCCCGAGGCGACAAGGCTATTTTAAAAGAACTTGGGCTTGAAAGGAGAAGTTTTCTGTCCGTAAGCGGACGCAGAGCCAAACTTTGACTTCCCGTCGCCGTCTGGAGGGACTGGGCCTATCTTTCACATCAACATTTGTCAGCTTGTCTGTTGCTTTCGCCAGGCTTACACTTGACCTACTGTCCCCAAACGCCACCGCCTGTCTTGCTCGGACGCGGCCTCTGCTCGTTTCGGGAACTTTCACCCTCCCTCTGGACGTATCGAGTGACTTTGACTCAGAAGAGCCGCGAACAGCGGAAACTCAAACCTGCACTTGCTTTAATTGGTCTGCTCTCGCCTTTGTTCAAAATTTGCACCAGTCGTCAACCCTACCGATAGAACCAATGTTCCCAATAAAGCTTAATGAGATAAACCGGATATGTGGAGCGCCTTTGTTTCACCAAACTGGCTGAAATCTATTCAAAGACAACCCAGATGGGGTGATGTACCAGTCAGTGAAAGGCGCTTCCACAAGGGGAAGAGGATTTTTCCTTCTTTTGTCTCAATCTTTCCTCCGTTCTGAGCAGCGAGCTTAAGCAGTCAAGTGAGTGGATTTATAGACCTGAGGCTTATGGCTTAGAGATGATTGCTTGCGTTGGCTCTGCCTCTGTGAAAATAAACGGTTTTTACTTCTAACGAGAGAGTCAGATTAAGATGATAAAAAAAAAAAAATTAAAAGCAAGGCACTGAGAACGAGGACGGAGGAGGAGGGAGGGCGGTGGAAAAAGCTTTACAAATAAATCATGTGGGTGACTTCTAATCCGGTCATGTTCTACAAGGACCAAAATAAAAAAAAGAAAAAAGATAGGTCAGAGTTTGCATATTGCAGTTTTAAAATGACCAGCACGTCTTCTCCAAAAGTAAAAACAGGACCAGCTCCTTCTGCTTTTGTATTTTGCTACCCAGTTTCACCGAAAAGCAGTTGCACTTGTGTTGCTGCTCCTTTTTTTTTTCCCCTTTTCTTTTCTTTTTTTTTTTTTTAAATACTGTGTTCAGCTGTAAAACATTTGGGGAAACTTTATGCCTCCCTGTTCGGCTCTAAGTGTATCTGGAGGCTCTCCGCCGACTATAAAAAAGAGGTGGAAAGGAAAAGTGGTTGAGGGCAGGATGAGGTCCTCGTCTCTGCGTCTTCACCGCCCCGGGCTGCTTTCCAGGCACGCTCTCTGCAGCTCCTTTCTGTCCTTTTTTTTTCTTTCTTTTTTTTTTTGGTGTTCCTCCTCTCCTGGCAGGACAGAATTATGCTGTAAAAATGAGTTATGCATCTGAAAAGCCTAAAAATGTGCTGATTTATACTGCGTAAACCTACTAACGATGTGATTCCACCCTGCCACTGTGGCACTTTCATTGTTTTGTTTTGCTCCTGATTTATATTTTTGCTCTTCACACCAAAGTGCAATTAGAAAGAAGACGTGTTTCAAGGAAATACATGCATCTGAAAAGCCTAAAAATGTGCTGATTTATACTGCGTAAACCTACTAACGACGTGATTCCACCCTGCCACTGTGGCACTTTCATTGTTTTGTTTTGCTCTTGATTTATATTTTTGCTCTTCACACCAAAGTGCAATTAGAAAGAAGACGTGTTTCAAGGAAATACATGCACACACACACACACACACACACAGGAATGGGAGTTAATGTCGGTGACCAGAAGTACCAGAGTCAATAATCTGTCAAATATATTATTAAAATAATAAATGTAAACGGTTTTTCATTATTTGAGCAAACCCTTTAATTCATAAATTTCATATTTTATTGTCGACTTCAAGCCTGAGGTTAATGCAAACCAAGCTTCTCCTGTTTTACTTCAATTCATTTGCTATGTTTCTGAATGATGAGACTTTTTTTAAAGTGGATTTTTGTCTATTAACTTTCTTCAAATTCAGAGGTTACAACAACTACCATAATTTTCATTTTTATTTGGAAGAACTGTCTTTTAAACTCCATCACCTGGGCCAACAACTCGGGTACCTTTCCAAAAGCTTCTTGCAACACGTCTCTAGGTAGGAACACCTCAAGCAGCGTGTCCTGGAGTCTTGGCCTTTGTCCTGGAAACGCCTCATTATACAAACTGACAGCATTGGAAATCACGAATCAGGCCAAAAAATGCTGAGCGTCTTTTGCGTTTTGCTTGACTCCAAGCAAGAAAATGTTTAACTGTTTCCTGTTTCTCCTCATATCAAGCCACTGGTTTCAAAAAAGCAGAAGAAAAGGGAAAAGAGAAAATGCACTGAGATCATACAACAGCTTAACAAACGGCTGGCTCATCATATTCTGAGGAATTGTAACCAGACATTAGCACACACTTTATACAACACATAACTCAACATGTCCTGTTCTAGGTCAGTTAGGATGACAAAACTTTTTCTATTGGCTAAATCCCAAAAATGTGAGATAATTCCTTCTCACTATAGTTTGCTGAAATTTTTCCCCATTCCTCGTGGACGAACTTACGTAGAACTGAGTCAGAACTGTAAGCCGCCTTGTTCGCACACATTTTCTGCCCAGAAAGGTTCCGCGACACCAGGGTTTTGAGATGGTCACCCCAAAACAGTGACTTTGTTGTCTTTAAGCCTCTTTGGTGCTTGTCCAGTTGGAAGACGGATTTGCACTAATGATGTAACTTCCTGGGTGATGCATTTCTTGAGATGCTGCCCTAATATTTTCACATATTTCCTCGCTGTGGCATCTTTTTTGTAAAGTGCACCAATCCCTCCTGCAATCATGATGTTGCTACCCCCGTGCTGCACAGTTGGGATGGCGTTCCCAGGCTTAGCATCCTCTCCATTTTTCCTCCCAATGCAACAATGGTCATTATGGCCAAACAGTTCAATTTCAGACTACAGAATGTGTCCCATTTGTAATCTGCAGTCAGACTTTTTACATTCAGAATGATGGCTTCTTCCTCACTAAGTGGCTTTGGATCAGATGATGATGTGCGCATTAATGATTTATGCTAATTCTTGGTCAGAATTAGCATAAATTCTGACCAAGAATTTATGCTATTTTTGTCTGTAAGTGGACAGAAATACGTTCATCTCTGGGACACAGAATGGTACAAAAATGCAACGTGTTTGTGGCGTTTGTGTTTACACGTAACGGTGAAGGTGGCGCCATCAGGTATTCACAGATGTAACCAAAGATGAATCAGAATTGTGGAATGTGATAATCACAATTCTCTTCTTACCTTGGCTGATGTGTTTTTTTTTCTTTCTTTCTCTCATAATTCTGGAATCCAGCAAATAGAAATGGTCTTTTAATCCTAACTGAGCTAAAACATGAAAACTTGAGCCTGATTCATTGTCAGATAGTGACAAAAGGAGGTTGTGAGACTTTTTATAAAGTATATGGGAACATCTGGTTTCAGATTGTGTAATTGTTTCTTCCTATTGATTAGTTATTGGGAGTAACACAACTGTAGTTGAATGTAGGGAGGCTCACATCTGGATTTTTTCTTTAACAAGGAAAAATGTCAGACCGGACTGAGTTCCAGTCTGACATTTCATTAATATCGATACTTGGAAATCAGTTAAAAAAAATGTCTCTATCTAATACTTTGGATTGGATCGGGAAGGTGACTGACCTGCAGTTAAATTGGCATCCAGGTTAACCCACGTGCTTCCAGTTAATGAAGTAATGTATTTAAATTTTGATGAAAATCTCCATATATTTATTTTTATTTAAAGAATTTCTGACACATGTATTCAATTGAAGATGTTTGTATTTTTTTCTCGTTTTGTTTTAATGAAGAGATACGTAATGATTTTAAGATGCACTTTTAGCAGGACAATTATACTTGGCTCTTTGACTTGCAGCACGTCAAAACGGCTATGCTCTGTTACATAAAATGAACAACTTTTGCTGCAGCGTGTGCCACAGGGTTTCCATTGATTCTCTTACCCACGTATTTAAACAAAATTGTGCTTACGTTTTTGGTGTTTTTTTCTTTTTCATCTGAGCCAATAAGCAGGTCACACACTCTACAACTAACAAACGAATACCCTGTCCTTCCATCGGTGTGGTCCCACAGGCTTCTATTTCTTCTTTGAAGTCGGAAAATCTCCAACCAGAAGTCACTTGTTAGGTGAACAAAGATGGCAAACAAATTTAAATGAAGGCCATGGACCTACATGAAGGTTTACGACTCGCCGGCCCCTCCCAGATAAACAAGAATGGCCTGACCTGTTTGTTGTGGGGATGATTTAACGCACTTACTTTTGGGAATGTAGGCAGACACACACAGAGGAAGGCTTATAACATCTATGCCACATTTCCAAGCATGATTATTCTAAATAATAGGCTCCTTGTACTTTTAGCTGAGGTTTGGTGTGGAGGGTGGTCATGGGACTCCCCAATGTGATGGCAATGCACTAATCTGCCTTGTATGGCCCCCTTCACATGTGTTCACACCATTGTTTCCACAGTCTAAACAGGGAACGCAATGTTACCCAGGGGAATTGTAAATGGGCTGGGTAGAAATCCCTCCATTAATTTCCAGTCTTATTTAGAGTCACCAGTCTAACGCTGGTTTTCAGATGATTAGTTTACATTGCCCTCTTCGTTTCTGGTGCAACACAAAATATATATATTTAAAAAGAAACAAAACAAAACATGTACCTATCAAAAAAAACACAACGGAGGAAAGAGCTGGAAATTCATAGAATATTTGCATCTTACACAAAAACTGGCTCTCTTCACTGTTGTGAAAGTCTCATCTCAGCTTTTTCAAAGTGAGAGAAGTGCTGCGGAGACTAGAGTTCACCGCAAAGGTTGCCTCAGGTTGCAGCTGTAGAACAGCAGAGAACACTGTAAAGAAATGAGATGTTTCTTTCATTATTTACTAGAGCAAATCTCTTTAGTGAAAAGAGATGACTAAAAAAGAGAAAAATCTAAAAATTGTCATAAAGTGAAAAAAAAACCCGTTAAAAACTATAAAAAATAATAAAAGTGTACATCTGTAATGTTCTGTCTTTTCCAGAGGATTTTAGCTGTTTTTTCATTAATTTCTGCTCCATTGTTCTACCTGACCAGGACTGCTCATTTTGTAGTGTGTACTTAAAAATGGCCGAACAAGCGGAAGACAAAAGACCCAAGAGAGAGGGGGCGGGGGACGGGGGGCACTATGCGTCAGCTGGGCATTTCCTATAATACTTTATTTCTATACTTTACAGCCTCAGAGTTAGGTGACTGAACAATGGAAGTGAATAGATGAATTAATCTCTGCATCAGAACTCTTAGGATAATTGACAATTGCCAAGGTTGGCAGAACCAGATCTCAGAACTCAAATATATTTTTACCTTTCACTTTTTTTGTGAAGAAAAACTATGTCAACATTCTTGTGTACAGTTGTGTACAGTTATTGCAGTTGATTATTTTCGTAATCAACTGCAATAACTGTTAAATTGCTGTTTCAAATATATATCAAGCACAGTCTTACTTTCGATTTTAAGAGTAAACGTCATTACAAGGTTATTATATTGTGAGAATCCCTAGTTCAGTGTGTGAAATAATATCACATTGGCTTTAGCAACAAGATAATACGTCATGAGAAGACAGGATCCATATCGGAATATGTGCGTGTGTAAGGCCTGGGAGCTGTTTTCTCCCTCAAACCGATTGGTGCTGTAATTTATTACCCGGTACACACGTGGGAATAGTATTACAGCGCCACAAGATAAACAACTACTCCACTTCAAGGCATATCTCGCGAGACGAAGAAGCTCCCTCAGTGCTCCCCTATTGTGAGAGTTTTCCAAATCTCGCGTTACCTCTGAAGTTTCCCACGCCTGTTGTTGTGGCGTCTCTGCCCTTTTCGCTCTCTCTCTCTCTCTTCAGTGTGTTGCTGTTATCCGCTGCCTCCCTCCTCCTCCCCCTCCCCCTTTTTTCTCAGTCTTCCTCACCCACCCCTTTTTCTCTCCGTCTCCGTCATCCCTACACCTCCAGTCTGCTTCTGTTGTCTCGGCGGATTGTTGGGCTGTCGGAGAGAAGGGATATCGCGAGTATTGGAGTTTTGGTGAGAGTTTGTGGAAGATGGCGCCTGTTGTGACAGGGTGAGTCTGAAGAATCCGGGCTGGCGGTGGGCAACTGAGTTAACCAGAAAACAACTTACAGGGATGAAATGGCTCAGTTTTATGTGCATGCCTTGTTGCTTGTATTTTGTGAAGTGTTTTTCTGATGAGTTGGGTGTTTAAAAAGTCTGCATGTATTCGAGCGAGGGTGTTTTCCCCCTCTTTGAGCAGTTGCGGGTACTTGCCTGAGCTGACTGTTGTTACCGCGGTGTTTGGTGAGCTAGCCCCCCGCTTAGCGTCACTTCACCCCCGGTGGTCTTTTCTGCCAGACAACGGAGGGCTGTTAGCAGGCTTGCTAGCCCGTAGGGCTAGGCACAGCCAGAAAAAGCGTGTGTTTTTAGAACAATTCAACACCAACACCCCACCTCCTTTCTGTCACAGTTTAACGGGGAAGCAAATTTTTCAGCACTTGTATTTGTTTTCGAAGCGTGCTCAGCAGCTAGCCGGGCAGCACGGTTACGAATTGGCTAGCTGTCCGATAACGGACGCTTACTGAAACACGTTGCTGCTTTGTGGTCTGTGTGTCCTCTTGGTAGTGTTTTAGACCCATTTTTGTTTATTTTTTTCACAGTGATATAAAGTAAGACTTCCATAGCCTGGTAGCTGTGTATATTTTAGTGTGAATCTACAACACACATTGAATAATGCTTATTTTAAATCAGTTCTCTTTTAGTTTCAATTGAAAGTAGCGTCTAACTGCGATCTAAATGTAATGAAAACTATACCTTGGTATTTGTGTACTTGCATATTCAAAGCAGATATCAGTTAAGGACAAATATGGGTAATAACCGAAGTTTTATTCGGCTTCTTATGTGCATACTGGTGTAATATCGACATTTATGCAACAGCTTTCTGTGAGACTCGAGTTTGTTTTTCCTGCTGCTTATGTGTTGTAGGCTGTGTTTACATAAAATACACAGATTCAGCAAAAGCTTGTTTAGACCCATATCAGCAATTGTTTTTTTTTTTGTTTTGTTTTTTTTACATATTCTTGCGATATTTCTTAAATAGTTATAATTTTAAGCATGCAGCATAATCTGAAAAATCACTGGAAAAAATTTATATCAAGAACATGGGATGAAATTTAGACAGTTGCAGCATTTCAAAGCTGAAATTCTGACAGAGTGCATTTGCCTTGCTTTCTTGTTCAAATGAAACATTATAGTTATGTGTCCTGAAGATAACCTATAAACTATTTTAAATATTTTAAAATTGAATTTGAAACCTGCACTGGCAATTTGAGCATATTATGACATACCAAAACAGTTGACTTTAGGCGCTGCTATTTGGAAACATTTATTACAGACTAATAATAAATAAATTCTGCAAACACAGTTTCGTCGGTCCGATCTTTAACAAAAAGCCACTGGTGGATCTCTAACAGGATTGAAAAATGGTAATGAATGATAATTCAGGGTGTGTGCACATAATCACTAGGGACTTTTGAAACCTTAACCTGCGGTTGCAAATAAAAAGCTGTTTTTGAGGGACGGCCAGGAGCGATTGAAGCAGCCTCGCTGTTTGGAATATACCCATAATAACATTAACAGTGATACTATAGTAATGGGTGGTGTTACTGAAACCTGCCTTATTGAGAAGGTAAAAAAAAAGGGCTTTATAAACCATTGAGGGATATGTTGTGGACATTTTATTTCCCCTTTTAGTCAGAGTAAAACTTATTTCTCGCTCGTGACCAGTTTTGAGAAAATTTTACTATTTTTAATCTTCTTATTTTCTCCCCTTTTTGTTTAAAGGCAAACTCTAAATTTTTGAATCATATGATTTATAAATTAAAATGTAAGCACTTTTTGAGAAAATCCCCAAGTTCATTCTAAATGAATAAATCCCAACAAAGATTCTCAAGCTTTTGTGAGATTAAGTTCTTATAAATCTTTCCATTAATTAATTTATTTAAAAACACATAAGTTCCTCGTGTTTTTCACAGAGTAAAGACACAGATTAATTGTAAAATACGCGTCTTGTTCACGCAGCAAGTTCACACGACTCTTTTGCCACAGAAAATGTTCAGTCTTCATATGTTAGCTTGGTTTGATAAATCAAGTCTTTCCCAAACATGTCTTATGTGTCGCCCTTTACTCACACACAGTTACGATTACATTTCAAACGTCTCAATATAATTGTTCAGTCTTTTTCTTACTAAGCTAACCCTAACAGCGGTTAGTCGTAGCAATTGTTCTGACTTAAAACCTGCTGCAGAAATAACTATGAAACTTACTCAAGCAACCAGTGCTGCAAGACGCGGCGCTGTTGGCGCCTCGGATGACTCTCTTTCAGTTTATTGAAGATTTCTCTGGGAAGAGTTGTTATTACTGGGTAAACCGTGCGGTTTAAAGCACAAGATTCATCACCGCGGTAGTATGTTTGCGTGAGCAAAGTACAGGTTACAGCTCTTCCATAATACCCAAGCTGTTACCAGCCGGTGTGAGGGTTCAGTCCCTGCATTTGCTTCCATAAGCGTAAAAAAGTAAACACCACATTGGCTTTGTTGACCCAATGACACCTCAACACATCCACAATGTTGCAATGGGAAAGTTTACCTTGGAAACAGATATAAGTTTACCTTGAAACTGGAGTTTCTGAATAATAAAAGCACTAAAGTTTACATTAACACTATTTGGACTCTACATAAAATAATTTTTGTATTTTAGTAGAGTAAAATAAGTGAGAGGAATAAATAAGAAATGTGCTTAAACTTACAACTGGTTTCTTTGCTGTAGTCGTCGCGTAGTGGGTTATGAGTTATATTTCTTTTAAGAAGGGGAAGTACTACAGTCAAAACAAAATACAGTTTTAATCTAGTATTTACTTAGAAGAGTGACCTTGTGCAGCATAAGACGACAAAAAATTGGACACCAAATGTATATGTTTTTATTTAAAATGACATTCACATATTGACAAGTCACCCTTTCTCCACATTGAAGAAATCATAGGCATCTCATAATGGTTTCATTATTACTTACCCAATACTCCTGAAAAAGTAAATGGGTTTTAATTAGAGCTCCGGCTTATAGAGCTACCAATAACTTAGTTTGTAATCATCAGACTTGTGATATCAGCGGTATGGGCAATATAAACTTTAGGCCATGTTGAAAGGAGCTGGTTGACTCCATTTGGCAAAAATGGCCCCCCCAAAATTGTACATCCCCCTCCTCTTGCATTAGTCATATAGCTTCCAATTTTTTTGGCTCTGTTGAGGCACTAATCCCCACAGACAGCTCGGTGGGTGACAGACATTTGCAGGGCTGCTTAGAGGTGTGTGCGTGTGTGTGCGGATGGATAGGAAGGGGGTAGTTTGCTGTGCATGTTCATTTGGGGCTTTCCAGCAGAGCTGAACTGATTTTGGTTGGTGCGTTTTAGAGGGAGGAGGGGGCAGGCAAGAGGGCAGGAGGGTCAGGTCTGGGTGGCTGGCCACCTGTCCAGATGATATCAGCAGATTCATGTGTGTTTGGCTGTTTTTTTTCCTGTGAATGAAGTTGGAAGGGAGTTGGGGGGGCGGGGTGGTGCTTGGGGTCGGCATGGAAGAACAAAATGCTGCGGTTGCCTGTTGGGCTGAGAGGGGTGTAACAGAGAATTAAAACGCCATAAGGATCCTCGTAAAGTCATCGTCGGCCTCGCTCACAGCAACGGTTGGAAACACCAGACTAGACCTAATCTGTTATTGGTCTGATGTGGGGGCTGGGGGCTCCAGCCGTACCGAGTTGTTAACGGGATTACAAGTTCTTGTATACGTCACAAAATGAATATTTGGTTTCATGTGTGTATGTTTTTCTTTAAGTGTCACTCTATTAAATTAGAGCCTGCACTGTTAGCCAGTGTTTTTATGTGTACTATATTTCCTTGACATTGTTTCCTACTGAAGCAGACTTCAGTTTTAAGGAAGTGTTTGGGTGTGCCAACTCGATTCGTCACGTCGATGTGGTGAATGTGCAGCGTAAACGGTGACGATGTTCAGATCCGATATATCTGCTCGCAGTCCTGACAAAGACATTTTGTGTGCGCGGCGTCCGACTACATCGACAGAATATTTTGACGCTCTCACAGATTGGACATGTGTTCTTCCACATTTTCACAGTATAATCACAATATAGTCCGATAGCATTCGTCTGTGCGATGCTATGCATTCCTCATTTGGAAGAGCTGTGCAGAGAGCAGCTGGAATGCTGCTCACTAAATGTTATGATGTTCAAAGCAAAGTGTTAAGTTAATGAAGCAGGACAGCAGCTTTTTACTGCAGCGCATGTTTGCACGCATTTGGCTGGAATTGCATTGGAAGAGCTGAATTGTCAACATGTACTATCAAAATGTATAGCAAACATGCTAGCGGTGGCCTGGTTCTTTCGCAGACTGTTCTGTTCATTTACCTACACTTTAAAGCTATGGAGTTAGCACATAAATCATATTGATTGTTATTGAAGGATTGAGTTGGGAAATGCCTGTGTTTAAATGACGTCACAAGTAGAAAAGCCCAATGATTTCTGTAAATTACAACAGGAAAGTGGGCGAGTATTTAGAAGATAGTCATGTGGCTAAACGAGTAATATTTGACACAGTGTGTGCAGGATTACAGAGACTGCTTAAAATCAGATCTTTCTGGGTGTAAAAAGGCAGCCTTTATTAAATAACATAGTTCCAGCTATGAAAGACAATCAAAACATAGCAGGAAGTCAAAGAGCTGCACCTGACTTTAATTTGCTTAAGAATTTTCAAGAGCATTTTGATAAATTATGTATTGAAGATCATAATTAGAGATAAATTGCAAGATTTTTTAAAGACCAAAGTAAACATGTAAAAAAAAACAAAAAAAAAACACTAATTGGATTTTTGTTACAATTCCACGGTTTGTACATTTGAAGAAAGTGTTTAAAATAATTTTTTTACATAATTGTGAAGTCAGAAGGGTACTAATTTCTTGGCTCAAAATAGCAATTTTTCTTTTTTTGTTGCAACATGCAGAAAAATATATCTGTTGCTGCGGCATAGAACAGGATCTTTCTCGTCTCCGAGTACCGTATTAGTCAGAGCAAATTATGTTTGTACACGCTGTCTAAACTCGCCGGATTCCCGTCCCCTGTGTGCACAACAAGCAAAAGACGAAAATGAAAATAAACAGCATCGACTTTGTGTTTTCCTTTCTGCACGTTGCTTCCTAGCGCAACTGACTGTGCAGTTGAAAGAGCGGCACTGTTCACCTGAGATGATAAAAGCATGAATCACTTATTTCAACACCGCTCCACCTTCACTGTGCCCCTCGGGGATGGGATTCCATTTAGCTCAACCCACCACCCCCCCTCCTGCTACACACGCGCACACACACACACACACATTTCCTCCTGCCACACACACATAAAAAAGTCTTTTTCCGGCCAGAAGCCAAGAATTTGCTCTGGTGTAACGACACTAACTCAGCGTGTCTTTGCGACACAAACTTGTGTTCTTGTATTTTTTTTTTTTTAAACCATCATTGTGGTTTAGGGGGCTTCTGGGGTTGTTTTGATCTGATCTAGTGTGTGTGTGAGCGTGGGCGGCTACACGCTAAAGCCGATATGTTTGTGTGTGTGTGCACGTGCATGCGTTCCCCAGGGTCATCTCCTCTTCCCCGCGTCCTTTTTATAAAAGGAAAGATTCAGAGAGAGCAGCAGATGTCAAAGCGCTGACCTTTATGGTGGCAAAGGCTCGGAGGAGAGTTAAAACACATGCCCACCCAGTCGACCCCCACAACTCCCCGCCAGCTCGTGTGAACACACAGTCGGCTACTTCACCTGCGGCACTGGAGGGACAGGTAAACATCTGATCTGTGTGTCACCTGAGCATCCTGCAACTCGCTCCAGACGCTGTGAAAGTCTTCAAAGTGCGTGTGGCATGTGGGGTTGGGAGCCAGTGCAAAAATCACAAGTAAAAACCACAGGCAAAGCAAATTCGCCGTGACAACATTGGGGAGGGGGAATTTATTTAGTTCATACAGTGGGCCATTGTTTTAGGAGTTCGCACATATCTGTTACTTCACATGACTGAAATCCGCCCCCCAACACCCCCCCACCTCCCTGAGGCCCGTGGTTTCGTTCAGGTTTCAGATTCGACTTGTTTGGTCAAGTGAGGAAGGGCCTGTTAAAGCACCACACACCCAAGTTGAGTCAGTGTCTTTTATTTTCTGATTTCCCTGCTACAGCTGTTTCTCAGGAGGAACAGCCACCCGAGCTTCCTTTAGGGGATGGATAAAGTATTTATCCATGTATCCATCTCGGAGACACCCCAGGCGGATAGAAGTGCGCATTTTTGTGTAATTTGCGTTGGATCCTTGCCAGCTTGGCACTCCTTTAGCCATCTGCTTAAGTGCGCACCCAAACAGACATTGTGACATAGCACGGCGCGTACCTGCACTGTTACTTTTCTACTTGTTGATGCCGCCTTTCCATGCATCCAGAGAAGCGTGGAAGCCTTCTGTGGCGGTTGGAGTTTCTCTGTTTTTCTTTTTTTTTTTCTTTTTTTTCTTTCCTTTTTGTAGACGTTTTAAGAATTTTATTTTTTTGGTTGAGGTGTTGCATGTTTGGACTATTATTCCCTTTGGTTTTGGATGCATCTGGAAAGATTTTTTTGGGGGGGGGGAATGTTGTTATGTTGCATAACCAAGGAAACAAGGTATTGTTTTTTACAACTGGTAATAGCTGACTAGCATCTCTGAAGCTCAAATAATACCTGAACTACAACTCCCAATGCTCGAAGAGTTGAAGCGGAGGCTTCACGGATGCATCGCAGAGCGAGAAGGAGGACGTTGAAGCCATATCGGTCACCGATCACATCCCAGACTCCAGCGTCTCTCAGCCGGCCTCCTATTCATACGGCCAGACAGAGATTTAAAGAGGAGCGGCAAAAGCAAATGGAGTGCATTAGTAATGGTTGCCAACAACTTATGGTGTCATCTAGGACATGTTGCTGTCTCTGCTGCCTGGATACTGAGCTGTTAGCATGTCATAACATTAATCATCATCATCAACATCAAGTTTCATCATCTAGTTTATTTGTGTTGCACATTTCAGCAACAAGGCAGTTCACAGTGCTTTTCCATAATAAAAAACATTACATTACATTGTGCTGGGAAATTAAAAAATATGACATTTAATTTCCCTTTGGGATAAATAAAGTAGTGAATTTAATTAAAAACCTTCTGATGAATTGTTCTGCTGTGGTAGTTGCGCAAGAACCAAGTCAATTTGTTTGAACACATCCTTGCCGATAAATAAAATTTAGACCCCTGATTTGAAACCTGATCATGATGACGTTATGCCAGTTTCCGTCTAAAAAAAACGTCGTTTTTTAGACGGCGTTAAAAAAAACTTAGAATGTTGGTATAAAGTTGCACGAAAGAGAACATTTGAGCGTCTGTGCTAAGAAGCTTTATAGGTGTGCGGTAAGGATGGTGTTGAACAACTCAAGGCAGAACTTAAAGACTTTGTGGCTTTTAAAAGCAGACCTGGCCTCCAGTCCTCTCTCTGTGTTGCTGTTGGCGTCTGCTTCACCGCTCGCTTTAGACAGAAAACCAACAAGTCAGCACAGTGGAAGCATTCAGCTCCGCGTTGACTCTTGTTTTGAAGTTCTTCTTTGACTTTCCTACATTCAGCCTCAGCTTCCAGCAGTGTTTCCTCACGCGTTAATGGCAGCGGACCTCCCCGTTCCCCGTCCTTTGCTGTTTTACAGTGATTAGTCTCACCAGGGTGGATGGCACTTTCTACTCTGTCAGCAGTTTTTGCCCCGTCATCCCTCCGCATTCAGGATGTTTCATTCACAAAACTCGTCTGGCTCAGCTGGCTTTCACCCTCCCCTCCGCAGACCTTTCTCTTACCTACTTCCTATGTTGGCGCTGCTGACACGAAGAGGGAAAAACAGCTTATAAAAGAAGAAGAAGAAGTGTGTGTTTATTATCTATTTTATCAAACACGTCCAGGAAAGCATACTCTCTTCCTGCCTGTTGAATATTGCATCATTTTCAGTCTAACTCTGTCTAGATGGTGACGCTTTTGTTCGCGTCCTAATGTCGGCAGACAATAACACGGGCCCTGTTCAAGCATTCAGAGAAAGACGCTAAATATACACAGGATCTCCCGTGTTGGGAAAACCCCCGACGACACCACCTCAGGGCTGCAAGCAACTGCCACTATTGCTGCACAAGATAAGAGGGCAGTAAGCCTGCAAATGCAAAATCTTACGCAAACAAGGTTTATTGCCCCCGGGGCAGTTGGTGGCATTGTGTTGTTTGTTGATGGCCGCGATGCTGACCCACACCTGATCTATTTTACGGGTGTTTTTTTTTTTTGTTTTTTGTTTTTTTGCTCCTTTTCAATTCAATCTTTTGGGCTGATGTTGGTAACCCCCGACTGGAAACGTACACAAAAGTAATCCAACCCCTTCAGATTTTACACAAAATTTAATCTGTTTTTTTGGGGGGGATTTTAGGTAAAAGACCAAAACAAAGTAGTAAAAAAAACTAAAATAATTGTGGTTTATTTTAGTCAGATGTGGAAGAAAATTGACTCTACCCTGAACAGACAAGATGCATGGTGAAAACATATTGATGGCAGCATTATGCTGTGGGGGAGATTTTTTTTTTTCTCTGCAAAAACAGAGAAGGTGATGATCTCTATTGATGCGTTCATGGAACAAACATGTTAAGAATAACATTTCCGATAACACTGTCGATTTAAGCGAAATCTATCGAGACAGTGATAAATCAAAATTCTTCACGATTGATAAGCGACGTGATAAAAGCCCAACCCTGTTACAAACAATACTGCTTTTACTCTTCCAGCTACAAAAACACTTAACACTTTGCAGTTTATCTGTAAAGAAAAAAGTTTCCCAACCATGTATCTTTTGTTTCCTTGCCAATAATCCAATAGTTCGTGTTGAACAATCACACAACCTCCCAATAAAATGACTCTGTAGCTATGAGAAGTTGTGCTAATCGGGTCAAATCCAACTTTATTTTGCAGCGCTGCTGCTTATTTTCCTAGTATGATATTCTCTAAAATAGCAGTGCACATTTTTTTTGTCCTAGCTCAAAAATCATATTTCAGCCTGTGACTTCTGCGAGCCCGCCTCCATTGAGACCGCTGCTGGCATCGGTCCAGGCAAGTGATGGCAGCCCTGGGGGAGATTAGCAAGCCTGCGTTCTCCTTTCTCCTCTGTAAAAGTAGGAGCGCATCAAGGGGAGTTATCAAGTGTCATGAAAATGCTGCAGGAGGGGAAAAAAAAAAAGAACAGAAGGAAAGGAGGCTGAGATTCCAGGAAGGGAAAGCTGTTATCTGCAAAATGTTTTCTTCGCATTGTCTTGCTTGTTTAACCGAGGCCGGCGGAGACTTTTGACTGAAGAATCCGCCTGGTGGCATTCCTGTGGCTGTTGACGTCAGGAGGGTTTCTGGCCTTTCGCTGCAGAATCACAATGAAAGCGGTGGACGTGTGTGCTGTTCTGTAAAAATGTCTGATTGTGGTTGAGCAAACAATGCTCTTTTCTTCCCTTTTTTTTTTAAAACTTAATGAGAGGGTTTGTTTATGTTGTGGTTGATCGTCTTGCACTTGCGGCCGCGGCCTGATGCTGCCGTCTACTGTTTCAGAGGGTTTCGAAGCGCTGCTGGGGGAATGTATGTGGGGTTTCAGATGAGCTCATGGAAGGAAGCTGACCTGGTTTAGAATCCTCTGGTTTTTCCCAAAGAAGCCATCCAAAGAATGAACAAGATGTTGCTTTTGCGCGCGCCACAGTTGCGCGTTCGAAACGTCTGCATCAAACCTGCGTGGATGTGGGGGAACGTTTCTGAATCGGCTCACGTAACCTCGTTTTTTTTTTTTTTGTTTTTTTGTTTTTCTCCCTCCTTCACAGATAGCACAGTTTGAAGAGAAACAAGCAGCAGGAGCAACATCCTCCTTCCCCATCATGAAACCAGACAGTCGCCTTGAGCCGACATACTCATTGCTAAACTGCACATATACACAAAAACACAGTGCGGTCTCAACATTTGGTTTGGTTTGCTTCGGATCGTCTCTCAGCATGTGGGCTAAAGGTCACTCTCCCGCTCTCTGGCTCTGCCAGGAATTTTTATTTTCTTTTTCTCTCTCCCTCTCTCTCCCTCTCTCTTGTTCTCTCTCCTCCTCGCTCTTTCTCGTCTCTCTCTTGACTGCAGTTCAGTCAGTGCCTTTGTGGCAAGGGCAGGGCAAGACGGTGGTCACTTTGATAAATGCCCAGAAACTGTGACTAAATTTAGGCTCTCGCTGTCTTGGAGAGCTGCAACAGTGTTAAATCATTTCAGATATTTGGCAGAATAAGCAGAAATGTTGGATGCTGTTTCATTTTTGCAATTAATCTGCTTAAACCTGCACTGGAGAGCCTAATGCTTAAGTAAAAAAAAGAAAAAATTTACTCTGTAATAAAAGCTTTTTTGGGGGCAAAATGAATGTACGTAGCTGAAAATAGACACCAACATCGGTAGCCTACAAGGTACTTGTTAAGCTTAAGGTTCTGTATTGATATTAGCTAGTCATCTTTTAGCTAACATTACCTGCATCCAACAGCTTTACTCAACTCAGTCGGTTAGTTTGGAGGGAAAAACTGTGAAAAGTTCTTTGCGTTTTGCTGGTTTGCTGCCGTGATTCTAACACAAACCTACGTAGCTCCGCCCAGCAGCAGCAGGTCTCCTTCACAGGTGTAAACCCAGCGCGAGCGTCGTAGCGCTCATGTTGCGTTTAAAGGCGGCTCGGAAAAACAGGTTACAACATGTTAACAACGGATTAAACAGTTTTAACTGCTGATAAAAGTGACAGAGGACACAAATATGGGAAGTGTGGAAGCCTCTACTGTATCAAATTGACATAGGAATAACAGAGAGTTGGCCATTCTAAGGTAAAAACCCAGCGCATACAGTGTTCATGTTTTTTTTTTATTTTATTTCATCCAGACGGCTTCCCGCGCCCCCCCTGCAATGACACGGCGCCCCCCTTAGGGGGCGCGCCCCACAGTTTGGGAACCTCTGACATAGTGAAAACTCATGTCGCTCCGGTACTTTCTGACATTTAAATCTGTTTGACATTTGGATCTGTTTTTTTTTTTTTAGACTGACAAACGGTTTAGTATCTGATTGATTTAATAATTTCTCCAGTCAAGTTTCTTAATATATATATGTATGAATGAATGAAATCTCTTTCCACAATGTGTTCCTTGATTTTTTTTCTACTTAATAGAAATGGACTCAGTTAGGGCTGAAACGATTAATCGTGATTAATCGATTGTTGAAAGAATCGTCAACCGATTCAGTCATCGATTAATCGTTAGCTGGAGTGTACAGACTGAAAAACAGGTCATTTGCAGAAAGAACAACACAGTGAAAACAGTAATTGAGCCAGAACTGTACAAAAAGTAGTATCCATAGATTTTACGTTTAAGACAAAAAAAGTTTTGCAAGATGCATCTTTCACTATAAGTGATCAAGCCAAAGCTAAAGAAATGCTGCTCTTGCATTTCTGTCAAAACAATGTTATTTAAAAAAATATTTATTTATTTGCATATTTTAATGTATTTCTAATATTGTACCAAAAGGTTTCAATGATTAAATAAAATCTCTGCAGAATGTGCCAATCTTTATCCAATTAATGGTCTAATTACTAAAACAATCGTCCGTTGTAGGCCTAGGATCAACATCTTTTTCTAATCACTAAACCACCTCCTCTTTCATTTCTTACACCTGCACATTTATTATTATTATTATTATTGTTATTGTCCCAGATTGTGGATCCTGAACGTAGATCCCTGAGCAGATCCACTACCCGCCTGCCGCACCAAAGACAGTTTTCTTCCCGACCAGGAGCCGCCGTGGTACTGTTGTGGTTGACGCAGCGTCCTCATTTCCCCCTGGGTTGGTTCTTGTTTAGAAGTGAGTCATCAACTCTGTAGAGAGAGTGAGTGGAGGGGGTGAGGGCGGTGGTGGAATGAGGAGGGAGGGGTGGGGGTTCATTCAAGGTTCAGATCTCCGTTGTGTCGTTTCATGTCATCTCTTTCCTCTCCCCTCCTTCCCGTTCCAGTCCATTATTGGTTTGCAGTTTGTCGCTTGATCATCAGCATCTGATTCTGTGCGGTTAGTTTGTGTGTGGTGTGACATGGTTCTTTTTTTTTTCTCCCTGCGGCTTCTGATACTTTCAGTGTAAATATGGCTTATTTTTCGGTTCAGATATTTTGCATATCGGCATCATCTGGTTTTCATCAGGTTTTAAAATTAGCAGCGTTCCTAGGCAGTCTGGAAACAAAATAAAATCTGGTCGAGCTGTTTTTCCAGATAAGTATGAAGAAAATAACTGCTCGGGAAAAGTATTTTCTTATACCGCAGAAGTGTCCTTCCCTCTATCATTCCTTCCTCACGTCCTCTTTGCCCTTCCTTCCCTGTAGCTGTAAAGGTGTAACCTGAAATGTTAGACTTGTGTAAATCTTTAACATCCCCTTCAGGGGAGTTTTGGAGTTTTGATTCTGTTCATTAAGTTAATATTTTATTATGATTGTGCTATGGCAACAACATGATTTATATTTTTATCCTCCTTTGGTTATAGATTATTTGAGTATACAGAGCAGTTATTGTTCAACTTAACAATTGTTGGGTGTCACGGTCCTGAGGCAGGAAAACGAGTCCAAGAAATTTACTCTTTCCTAACAATTTTGCATCATAGTTGGAGTAAGGTATTAATATTTTGTCTAGTTTTCGCTGTAGAACATGCTTTATGAAGGACATTCAAAAATGTTTTATGCATTTTATTTTCCAGCTGCACCTTTGGGAATTTAAGAGATGGCTTGTTCTTTTCAGAAAAAAAAAAACAAAAAAACTTTTTGATGGAGACTGTAAATGAAGGAAAAGTCTCCAGTTGCTTTTATTTTCTCTGAGGTTTACATGATCTAATCTCTGGGTAAACGACAAGATGAGAGGTTTAAATGTTATACGTAATTTGCCGTTTCAGATGCAACTCAAAAATGTTTGGAAAGTGCTCTTCTAAAGCAAAAAGGTTCAGCAGAAGTTACTTTTGAAGATCAATACTGTTAACTTTCAAACACTTTCGAATTCTCCAGATTAGAAAACTCCCGAAACGTCTACTTTTATAAATGTGCTTCCCCCCCTTTTTTTTTTTTTGGCTCTGCTCTGATCCTTATTGCTCCTTTTAGAGAGTGCGTACCATATTTTTTATGATCTCCACTTTCCTCTGCTTTTTATTGTGGGTAATTTGAGAGAAACCCTTTTGGAGCCCAGGATCATGGTGGTCATTTAGTGACTTAACATTTCTTTGCTTTAACTGGATATTTTGTTAATTATACTCTGTGTACAGTTGCTTGCATAAGAGCGATCCCTCAAGACTGGACATAGTTTTGTCGAAATAAACACAATCTTTTTAGTGATAAAGTTGATATCATGCAAGAAGAAAGTTGAAAGAAGCTTTTTTTTAATGTTTGAAATTAATGAAAGATGTGAAGGTGTTGCCTAAAACAGGTGCAAGTAAAGTTACACTTTTCAGCCCGACTTTAAACTAAGTCCCTGTTGGAAGAGAAGTGCTGTTCCTCTGCACATTGATGCCATTGTGCTGTTGATTTGTTTTTCTTTTTTTATCCAAGTCAAATCCGTTGAAAACTTCTCAACAGCACCATGACTGAATAGGAAGTTTATTTTCTGAAACCTGAGTGGAGCCTGAAGGCATGCTGCACTTTAAAATCATGCAAAACTACACAGGCTGATACTTAAATATAGCCGTGGCTCATGGTTTAGGGCAACCAACGAGTACACCTTCTTCTGGCATACTTTGTTGCACCTGCAGACCTGTGTCGCGTATTTTAATCACACCTGTGTGATTAAGTAAGTGAGTTCACTACATGGAGTTGCAGAGATCCACATCTTGGTTGCAGGAATATGTTGACAGGACAATTTTCAAGCCATAAGAAGTCCAGTTTGCAGTTTCTACAAATGATTCACAAGTCGGCAAACGTGAAAGAAGGTGCTCTGGTGAGGTCAGACCAAAGTCGTACATCTTCCTGAACCCACCAACAGTAAAATCTGGCGGTAGATTCATTCGACGGAGACATTTCTCATCAGCTGGAAGAGAGATGCTGGTGAGAATTCATGGGAGGAAAATAACAGAGATGAACACCTGCAAGAGGCTGTCCAGCAAGACCTCAACCCTTAACATCCAGGCACAGCCACAATGGAATGACACAATGTATTAACATTGCCCAGTTAGTCAAGGCCTAAATCCAAATATAAAGTAATTAAGATATACACCAAAAGCCTTGAAGCGGAGATTGCAACAAATGTTTCTACTAACTGAAGACATATGCATGATGTACTTAAGCCTGACCTCTCCATTCCGATTTTGGCCAATACAGATTTTGGTTTTTGTTTTGTTGCCTGAATAATCTATAAATATCTAAATCGGCAACAATTGGGTGAAATGGGCGACTGAGAAACCAGCCCTCTCTCACGGTAGCAGAAAAGGGGGGATTTTTACACCTTTGCGGAGATGGATGAAATTGCTACTATTTTTTTCCCGTCTGAGACAAAGATTCAAATTAAAACCTTTGTCTCCCTTCGTTGTTATGCTATACTTTGTGTTGGTTTATCACTCAATATCCGAATAGAATATATAGAATTTTTCAAGGTGCTGTTATTGTTGGTCGTTTCTGTGGAAAATTTATCTTTAGCATCTTGTTGTGGTAGCTATACACTTTGGGCTTCGCAAAAAAACCCCCCAAAAAACTAAATAATTAATGAATGGTGCTGTGTTTATGTGCAAGTGCAGGTTGGCTGAACGGCGCGCACTGGAAATGTCATTACTTTATTTCCAGAGCGTATACGCTGCACGAGCAGCGGAGCTTCTACTTGTTCCAGCCTCGGAGCCAGATTACACTCATTAAAGCATGGAGTTGGTGTGCAAGTGAGCGTGCGTCTAGAGGTCTTATTGATTGTGTGCCAGGCCAAGATGAGTATTTAAAAAAGTCTGTCCTGAATGCTCCATATGGAGGGTTGATGTCGGAGAGTGTGGTCAAGAGGGGGAGAGGCGGAGGGAAGGAAAATGAAGGAAGAGAGGAAAGAAGGACGAGGAGACCTTCTCTCTTTTTTTTTTTCTTTTTTTTTTCTTCTTCTGGGCTTTGCTGCCTCTGTCATTAAGCTCTCCCATGTCAAAGACAGATGGAGCAGTTTGTGTGTGTATGTGCATGCCTTTTGAGTGCAGGGCGTCGTGACCCACCCACGTTTGAACACACACACACACAAACACACACAGCATTGATCGCTGCCTTTTATCCTGCCCCTGGTGGGGACGTCTCTGGGCACCTAAGACCTCCGCCATCTGCAGTAACTCAACCTTGAGGGTCTGTCGGCTCATCAGCAGCACCGTACCACTTTCGATATATTCAAGGAAAACTTGAGATTCTGATCACTTAATCATTTTTAAGTCTTGAGAAAAAGGACATTTAACTTTATCTTTTGTGGCACCATGTTGCTGTAACCTTAATAGAGGCACGCTAGTAGGCCCAGGCAATTGAACGATATCCATCGCGATAGACACAAGATGAATAGGAATAGAAAATACATCTGGTGGACTATTCAATCACTGAACCTCATTAGGGTTCTGGATCAGAGAACCTGAGTGTGCTATCCTACAGCTAATGTAACACACTAGCTGTAGGGGATGCAGGCAGTGGAAAGGCTTCTCGGCCTTTGACCCAGCTAAGAAAGGTCAGTGGCATAAACTAACTTACTCGCTATTTGGTTACCTAGGAACAACTTTTGTGTTACGCAGAGAAACAATTTCATGTTGCTCCCAACATTCTGGGCTGTGCTTAACTCCGTGTGGACTCAGTGTCGGATGCAATGTTGTAAATCTTTACAACCACGAATGCGTACTTTTTGTGTCGAACTGACTCGCACAGGAAACTGCTCGTCAAGAAGCGGCGTTCACATCGAACTGTTTGTATGCGACACAGCGTTGATGATGTTGAGTCGGTCCAAGCAGTTGGAAGTATGCGTAGCGTGACTTCCGCTCTCTGTGAAGTGCTAACATTTGTGAGCTGGCTGCCCTGGTGGAGAAGAAATGGGGCTATGCACCCGACTACATCATCAAACATGCAAGTACCCTTTAGAATTGTGGGAAATTCAGGAATTTGTTACGAGAAATGTAGGCAATGCGTATGCTTCACTATGAAATCTCAACTGTTTGCAGACAGTTAGCGACCCACAGCATTTGTACACACAGTACACATGCAGGAGCAGTTTCATGTTTTGACACCGTGCCACATAATTGCTTAAAAATAAAGAAAGATTGGAGTGGAGTGAAAGGAGAAAATGGGCATAACAGCTCGAGAGATGATTGTGGACAAAAGAGGAACGGTCACGTCACTAGCTTGGTAGTATTTTGGATATTTAACAACAAACTAAAAAATCAGTATCGATATTGACTGATATTAAATGCTTATATCGTGATACATTTTTCGGCCATATTGCGCAGCCAAAGATCTTTTTAGTCCTGTTCCAGATGAGTGTGTTTTTTTTTTTTTTTTAACTCTCTCCTTTCCATGATAGTTTTGGCCACATTTTCCATGAAAAGCTGCGTTTGACACTAGCAAAGATTGTCGATTTAAAAATCAGTTGGTCAATGGTGGAAAGTTGAACAAATTTTCCCTGGTTTGCTCAGACCAAGGGTCAACTGGTCAAGGTTCATCAGATACATCAACCTCCACAAACAGCATCTTTGTTCTCAGTTTTGTAGAGATTACATAAAAGTAGATGTAATATGCCTTATGAATAACTGGCAATAATGTTGTAATTTCTTCATTTTCCATCCAAAAGTATCTATCAAGAAATTGGCAAAGCAGAATGGCTCCAACTCGAATGATTGCAATCCTCAGGTCAGCCAGTAGCACGGTGTTAGCGTGGTGACGGTTCAACTTTAGGTCACTAATTCTAAAACATTTTATTATTTAAAAAAAAAAAAAAAAGGTGTTTGCTACTTCCTTTTCTCTGTATTCAAATATTCAGGCATGACTTTGCTAAGAGGCAAGACTCTCGCAACATTTGTAGCAGCTCTGCCCTCCTCGGCCCTTGCAGGCTGCTACAAACTGTTGGCACTTGCCAAGGCAGCAGTGCCAAGCACAGAGCGAGCCTCCAGCTCCAGCAATCTCCCCGTTACTTTCTGGGGGAGTGCCTGTCCACTCCTCCTCCTTTATTTATATCTGTTTCTTTGTCCTCATTTGAACCCTGCTTTTAAAATGTGAATCCAGATTTGACTCGAATAAAAAGTTATTCATTTTTTTGTGTTTTATTTTTTTCTTAATGATGAAACTTCTGCCTTTAAGATGTGTGTGTGTGTGTGTGTGTGTGTGTGTGTGTGTGTGACACACTAGCTGTAGGCTACACAGAAAAAAAACTCAGTGCAGCAGAGGAAGTGTGTGTGTGTGTATCTATCTGTGTATTATAGGAAAAGCCTGTTGTTTATGCTTGAAGTGTGTTAGAGCTGTGCAGCAGTGTGTGTGTGTGTGTGCGTGCGTGCGTGTGTGTGTGTTTGAAGCTGTGACATCAGTATGCAGGTATTTCTCAACAGACTGCCAGGACTAATGCAGCCAGTAGGCTCCAATTTCCAAATTTCTTTCACTGACACGCACATCGAGTTGCTTGGTGAGACTTGTTGTTTCCACGTATTTCTTTCTTTCTTCTTTTTTTTTTCTCCGCTGACTCTGGGAAGCTTTTAAAACACGTAGGAACAGCATCCGAACCTCAGCCTGTTCTTGCCTTTCAGATGCTGCAGATTCCTTGTTTTGGGGCCGGGTTGGGATGAGTAGGCCCTTCACGGCAACCCATTATAGGGGACTGTTATTTTTTTAATAATTCATGAACCGAGTGTCCCCGGTTGTGTTCTGACTCTGCCGTCATATCTGCATCATGACGGATGTCGGTAACTCACAGGTTTCTTTTTGTCATCTCTGAAAACTAGTCTGTTCAGTTTCAGATTTATGCCTGTGATATTCTTTATCATCTCCTTTGTATTCTTCCGTATTGTCAGGAATGCATTCGTCAGCGAAGTACCATTCAGCTGTTATTCATTATGCTCATCCAAACTATCATTTTTAATAAAATAATAAGTTCATCAACCAACAGCTTATGCATGGGTCCTTTTTTCTATTTTTTTTTTTCTAAAAATCTGCTAATTATCTTCTGTTGGACTCTAAACAGCAGCACTTTTTTTGTAGTTTTTCTCTAATGTGCTGAAGTTATTTAAATAAATAAAAAAACGGAAACTTGACAGATCAGATTTGGATAGTAAGGCCTCAAAGAACATTTTTGCATCTGTGTTTGCCAGGAAGAGCCCAATCGGCTCATCTCTTATATCATAAAATCACTTGTTTTTACTTTTGTAACATGTCTTATTCATTTCCACTAAGTGAAAACTAGTCAAAATGTGTTTTCTTTGGTCATATTTACCTTTTGAAATTTTGATCAAACTAGCACTGAAAGTTATTTTTGATTAATAAAATGACTTACTACTTTTTAAATTGAACAGGTTAGAACTGCTTTAGTTATGGGGACCTTTGGTTTCACACTTAACCTGCTAAATAGCCGTAAACGAGTAGCTTGTTCAGAGTTAATTTCGTATATTTGTGACTGTGTTGCGCTTTGGTGTTGATAATGAGATGTAGTGCTGCTCAGTGGAGCTTTGATATCTGCTATCGCCCTTCAGGCTGAAACCAGACACCCTTTTTTGTGGCCCTAATCCCACACACCATTCTTCATTTACCTCACACACACACCGCGGTCGCACTTTGAGCTAACGTCGAGCTCACCTGGTATGCATCGAGTGCCATAAAAACATATTTACGCTTCTTTCCACTTTGTTTTTCAGGTTGCACCCACAAACTGCTTCGTATTTTGATTTGTATTATATATGACGGATCAGCACAAAGCAGTGAATTACTGTGAAGTAGAAGGACAATTATGCATGGGCTTTTACAGAACAGTGGACTTTAGTCGTAATAGTCGTAAAGGGAGCTAATTTCTCTTTCTAGATTTTTATTTGTATCATACATATAAAACAATATATAATTTTCTTTAAACCTTATAGTTATTCACCAGATCGTGCTGATCTATTATGCAAAAATCAGAAAGGTGCATTGTGGTTTTTAAAGAAACTGACTGATGTTTTTGAGTTGTGATTGCGTCACCCAAGGATGCACTCACTCAGCGACTGAGACTTTTCAAATATCTGCTTGTTTTTATTTTCTTTCACGAATCATTACACTTATGAGTGCTCAATAAAGCAAGATTGAATCATGTAGCGAAATTTAGCTGAGAAATTCAGTGGTGAAATGCATTTCAGCAGAGTTCACTAACATAGGAGATGTGGGAGCAGATTCAACAAGTTAATCTCTCCACCTTAGAAAAACTAAATCTCTCAGAAATCCTAACACTATATTAGAAAAGTGTTGCTAGCCCAGCTGAACTATTTTG